>NC_047105.1:109467288-109742288 GCF_902500255.1 Thalassophryne amazonica
TAGAGATGTGAACGGGTTGGCGGTGTACAACGGGCTTCTGTTTAGGGCTACGCTTCCTCCTCACAGTCACCCAGTCAGCCTGCTTTCCCGGCTGCTCGGGATCTGCCAGGGGGTAACTAACGGCGGCTAAGCTACGTTGGTCCGCACCGACTACAGGGGCCTGGCTAGCTGTAGAATTTTCCACGGTGCGGAGCCGAGTCTCCAATTCGCCCAGCCTGGCCTCCAAAGCTATGAATAAGCTACACTTATTACAAGTACCAGTACTGCTAAAGGAGGCCGAGGAATAACTAAACATTTCACACCCAGAGCGAAAAGTGCGGGAGAGACAGGAGAAGCCGCCATGCTAAATCGGCTAAGAGCTAGTAGCTACGCTAAGCTAGCGGATTCCTAAAAACACGCAAAGTGAATAATGTGTAAATAATTTAGAGGTGATTCAGCAGAGGGAGTGCTTTAGTTAAGGCACGTAAAGATTACACTGGGAAACAAATCGTAATCTAGATAACTAGATCAATCTAACTGCGCAGATTAAACAGCTAACAGATACAGATACAGAAAAACACCGCTGTGCTCCGGAACAGGAAGTGATACAATACTGCAGTGAGAGCCAATAAGAAGGCCTTTCTCCAGTTCCTGGTTGAACCTTTCAGCTTGGCCATTGGACTGCGGGTGGTACTCAGATGATAGACTGGCGGAGGCTCCCAGCATCCTGAAGAATTCCTTCCAGAACAGTGAAATAAACTGGGGACCTCGATCTGACAATGTCCTGTGGGAAACCATGGAGCTTGAAAACATTGGTGAGGCTGTTTCTTTGTCTGAGGGAAGTTTGGGCAAAGGAATAAAATGACATTTTAGAGAATCGATCCACCACCAATTTTAGTACAACTGAATATCCTTTAGATATGGGTAGACCGGTAACTTACCATACACAAAACTTTGCGGGTCCATTCAGCAGTCTGTCTCTGAAGTAGCCTTAGCAGGTCATCAGCGAGAGAATATCAGCCGAAGAAACTATCTTTACCAGGACCCCATTTTTATACACATCTGACTCCTATGCTAATACAATGATTTATGTTAGCTTTGTCCTTATTTGGCCACTTCGCCCTCTGTGTAATCATGTAGTCCCACTTGTGTTTTTCTATAATGTATGAAGCTTCTTGCTGAAGGGCAAGAAGGAAAATCAGGGACACTTAACATCTCTAACAAAATGTTTTCCCTACTGCCCTCATGTAGATCGTACCGTAGCCTGAGGTGTAAAACATGCAGATTTATGGACAGCTTTTACCCAACTGCCATAAGACTTAAATACAAAATGACAGAGAAATATACAACGGCTGAATGGATCCTTGTCATTTGATTGGTGCTTTGTATGTCTCATGATATGGATTAATTGTCCCATTTTTGTTGTATTCCATTTTGAGTGCAAATTTGGTTCCATATGTTTGGTACCATTACACTCTACAGACATACATGCATGCACGCACACAGAAAACAAATCCACTGCACTGTCTGGAGGCTGTTAACAGGAAGAAATAATGAAAAGCTGGACTAATTTCTGACGTGATTTTTTTTTTTCTCGCTGCACTGAGGATATAGTCCTTTTTCACCTCATTGAATGGTTTGTTCCAGCTTTCACGAAGTATTCGTACCATTGAACTCACATTCATTATTTGTATAACAGCAGGTTATAATCAATCAAAAGCCAGCCCTACGAGCCCTCGTATAATGAACAATGGAGGAGGTTCATGCAATGTTATCACGCAATGCTATGAGCAATAAGCTTGATTATGTTTTGTATGCTGCGCTTTTATTAATCCTCTCCAATTTCTTGGAGATATATCTGGCACTTGGAAAGGTATCTGGCACTGAATATGTTGTCACATATGACAACATACACATCAATTTATTGACATTTTGTAGCTTATTTTTAACCCTTACTCGACGTCATAGCTCATGAGCTGAAATGGAAGACTTTAGGTGGTTGGAGCATTTGATGTCAACCCCTGATTGTGCAAGTTCTCCTACTTAGAAAGATGAGAGAGGTCTGTAATTTTCAACATAGGTACACTTCAAATATGAGACAAAATGAGAAAAAAATCCAGAAAATCATATTGTAGGATTTGTAAAGAATTTATTTGTAAATTATGGTGGAAAATAAGTATTTGATCATCCACAAACGAGCAAGATTTCTAGCTCTCACAGACCTGTAACAACTTCTTTAAGAAGCTCTTCTGTCTTCCATCTGTTACCTGTGAAGCAGCAGGACCTTCGTGGCCAGGACGACGGTGGGGATCGAACCCACGTGGCTCGCACAAAAGACCGTTTCTCTACCAGGTCAGCCAAAGGGGAACTCCCCGTTAGCCAAGCTAGCGGGAACGTCTTTTCAATTGGGACCTGGGACTTTCATCCCGCTACATAATGATAACATATGACAAAACATGGATAAAACACAGAAGGCACAGAATACAAATGTGGATACAGATCCATACTAATGACAGATGGCCCTAAAGGGACGGATCATGAGTGTCCCCCCCCCAAGGGACCGGCACTGACAGGCCCCAGAAGACCACGGCCCCAAACCAACCATGGACAGGGGAATGGCCTGAGGGCACCAAACTCCCAGAAGACGGGCCAGAACCCAAGGGAGCCACAAACAAACCAGGAAATATCAGGCGGATGGCTGTAGAGCCGACCAGGAACAAACATCCCCACAACAGGGTGACCTAGCACACAGCGGAAACAAACGGGCAAGCAGGCAAACAGACTACAGAGGAATCTGGAGGGCGACCATGAGGCTGACTAAAGTAAAAAGGCAAGGCCAGAGGCCGGCTACGGACCTCAGCAGAATAAAACAGCAGGACAGGGAGGCCCCCTGACCACCACAGGTGAGTCAGGGGGCCAGATCTGATGGGACCCTGAGCGAAGGAAAATTCAGGGGAGTTACCTGGAGTTTGGCCAGGGCAAGGTGGCAAGCACATGAGCTGAACCTGGGTCAGATACGGGACAGAAATCATCAGAGTACTTCACCCCCCCTTAGGGCAATAGACCTATGGGACTGCAAAGACCACTGTGAAAAGAGTGACTTGACTGCACTGCCAAGGAAGGGAAATCCTGTCTCATGAACTGAATGAGAAAATGGAATAACCAGATGTAACAAAAAAAGTGACCAACGAAAAACAACCAATCCATGTAACCCCTGAATAACCAAGACCTAAAAGCCAAATTAAAGATCTCCCCAGACACACAATAAAGCAACTCACCAAGAAACAACGGAAAATAAACAGTGAAAAGAGCTGAGGGACAAACTGATTTCATGATGAAACCAAAAAAAGAAAGAAACCAATCAAATGGAAGGCTGTGAGGGTCAGGCAAATGCAATACTTTAACATGACCATTAGGGGAGCAGAACTGTGACAACAGATCGAAATACAGAAAAACCTTTATGCAAAGGACTGAGGATGTCTTCAAAAGAGGACAAACAAAACTACAACAAGGGAACAAAAACTGATTAAAGCTTGTGACTATAGTGAAGCAAATTCAGGGCACAACCAAAAATCTGGGATTCTAGAAAGAACCTGAGTGAGAACTTAAAATTACAAAATGAAAGGTGGATCCATTTCAAACCAAAATGTGAATGGTACACGGTCCACAAACATGTAGGTACACAGAAAAACAAAATTAAAGAAAACATTGTGAAACCCCTCGAGACAAAGTCCCGAGACCACCCAAAAAGGTACTGAGTGGAGAGAAAATGTTTTTCTGGCGGACACAACAGGTGGAATATTAACTCAAGCACCATTATTACACAAAAAGGCAAAAGATTAGTCCTACCAGCAGACTTGTCTGAGTCCTCCTTCTGGAATGGCTCTGTCGCTCTGGTAGAGAGTGGAGGTACTGGTGATGCAGACTGGGTTGGTTCTCCTGGAGCTGTGCGCAGCTCAGGTGTAGCACATGAAGCCGTGACATCTTCCAGAAGATCTTTAGGCAGCTTGGAAGTCGTGAGTGGTGCTGCTGGTGATTCCTGGGGAATGAGATCAGTTGAGAACCAAAGAGATGTGTGCGGCTTCGGAGATCCGGTGAGTGGTTCACTTGACGTGGGTCTTTCTGAAGAGCTGATAGAAAGTGCTGGTGAGAACAGCTGTTCCGCCCCTTGTGGTGAACGCACAGCGTGGTTCATGGCTGAGGATTCCAGTTGGAGGCGGGCACGCTGGGGAAGTCCCGGCAAGTGCCGCTGAGTGCGAAGATGAGGCAGATTTTCCCGATGGCTCTAGAGGTGATTCCCATGATGTCATCTCTCCAGAGGGGTCAGGTAAAGACTGCACTTCAGTGTTTGTGGTAGAGGAACAAGTTTGAGCCAAGGGCTGGAGCGGTGATGAGCACTTTTTTCTTGGTGCAGGCACTGGGGCCAGACAAAGCATGGGTGGTGATGGTGTTGCAACCGGCTGGTGCGTCTGTCCTCCTGGCTGGTGTGGTCCAACTGCTATCTGCGTAAATGCGCTTCGCGGAGCCGGTGTTGGCAGCAGGCTGGGTGTGATCACCGCTGCTGCAGGTGACAGCTGAAGTTCTGATGCAGGCGGAAGTAAGTTGGCGGCATCGGAGAGGGTCATGAAAGGAGGTGGTTTTAAACAGGAATCATGGAGACCTGATTCAAACAAAAAATCCATGGGATCCTCTATATATGGTGGGATCTGACCTTGTCTAAATAGTTCCTTGATGTTAGTTAAGTCTGGGTATGCAGACACAATATCAGGCTCAGCCTGCAGTATTTGATCTAAAGCTGAAAAAGTACGTTGTCTGTGCCAATGACCTGAACTGTCCAAAAACTAAAAAAATAAGTCTTGTATCTTAAAAAACTCCGTGGCAATGTCCTGGAGCACTTGACCTTCAGCCTCAGATGATGTATCATCGTCGATGTCCTCCCACTCGGAGTCGCTGTCTGTGAGCGGGAGGCTGGACGACAGCTGGAGTTCGGGCTGTCCAATCCATATACAGGGAGTCTCCCCGCAGCAAACAAATCATCCAGAATTTCCAGGTCTGGGAAAAATTGGTACAACCAAGTGTTTGCTTCTAAAAGGTTCCAGGCTTGATCTAGATAATCAAACTTCTTCTTAGGCGTATCACAGGAGTGGAAACAGTTGAAGAAGAAGTTGATCTCTGAAGAAATGTCCTTGATGGTGGCAGAGTCTGCGGCTGAGACAGCAGAAAGAGTTTGCTGCGTCCATGTTTGGCCCGATTGTTCTGTCAGGCGTGGCACAAACAGAGCAGGACACAAATGCAAAACTCTCACAGGCAGACTGGTGTAAGAAAAAGGGTTAATTAAACAAGCAGGGATTCTGTACACAGGAGGTCCAGCTAGTGATGTTAAGCTCGAGTCAGGCTGCTCGACACAGCATCGAGCTTTGTGAACCAGAAGTGTCGGTGAGCAGCGTTTCGAGCACGCCCCCATCACGTGACCACTGCGAGCGAGGCCTCGTTACGTCACACCACGTGTCGAGCTTCGCGGGAAAGTCGAATAATCTGGGCGTGTCAATACGACCCGCCAAGTATTTAAATGAGATCTGAATCGCGGCACAAACTGTGGGTTTGTGAGAGGAGGAGACTGCTAGCGACAGTGTTATTGCCAATTACTACGTGACAGGGACAGCATTAGTTTATATTTAGGTCTAGTTTAGAGTTCATTTAGTATAGTTAGCTACATACACATAGGACCTAACCACACACAACAGGCATCCATTCATATACAACATTTATCCACACAGTACATCAACACAAGTTATAGGTTAGACTATATATTCATAGGTAGATCAGAGACTGAGCTGAGTGACTGAAGAGCTGTGATTTTGGCGAGTGGGTCTTCTCCAAAGTTGGAGGGGTGGTGAGGCAGAAGAGGAGCCGATTAAAGCCCAGCACTGTTGAAATGATTCTTTTTTTGAATAAAAATTGTTGATAGTTGCACAATCACCGTCTCCTATCCCCTCTATTCTAATTTACAAATTACAGTATCATAAGCACAAGTTGCAGAAGCACATGCCTTTCTCACTTTTCCCGTCACATTGCATCCAAATATTATTTGAGGACTGATGAATCTACATATAGTCTACAATAAAGGCTTTCATAACCAGTATGTGTGCATCTGTAGGGACTATTTATTACATTAAGAAAGACACAATAATGAAGATGACATTTTTTATTAGTATTTTTCAAGGACAAACCACATCAGTCATGAATTACTGCAAGCATTTGTCACAGCACTCGCTCAGGGTAATTCTCAAAACAATCCAGCAGATGTCACCCTTCAAACTGTATCAAACGCCTCGAAGCAGTGTGTCAATTTTCAGCCAGTTGTGTTGAAGTGGCTCATTGGTTCATGAGGCCTCGAAATTGCCATCACTAGGTCCAGCAGTGAAGCAAAGGTACAGACAGATGTGAGGCTGAGGCTTGGTCCAAAAGGCTGAGGTCAAAAAGCACGGCGTGGAGGTGGCAAAGCAAGGTCAAACACTGGCAGGCAAAACAAGACGAGGAACGGCTGGAAAGTGAATAACATTCAACAATCAGGCAGTGATCTGAGAGGGCTTAAATAACTGGTGGTGTAATTAGTGGAACAAGATGCAGGTGTCAGTGAAAGTTCTGGAAGGGGGCGTGACTAGTGAACAAAGATTAAGCATGGGCAAGATAATGGGGAGGGGAGTGCACAAAGTGGAGTGATGTCAGATACAAAGATGCGTGTGCAGATGCAAGAGTGGGAGTGAATGAAAATGCAAAACAATCAAAGTGTGGACGACAAAGACACGAGGTGGGTGCAGGAAGTGGAGTGAACACAAACAAATGAGGATGACGTGAGAACAGAGCAAAAACAGAATATGATACTAGGGGACCAGGACAGGGCAAGAATCATGGGAACTAAAAGCAAACCAAGATATAATAAGTACAAAAGAAAAAACTATGAGAACTGATCAGAAAGTCAATACTGAAGCAAAACTAAACAGGAAGTGACTAATTAACAGAAAGCAAAAACCCAATATACGAGAGAAAACAACAGAAATGAGAACACCATATAAATAAAACGGGTGACTAGAGAATAGTGCAATAAATGAAAAGAACTAACTCATGAGCAATAAGTGACAAACAGAACATAATCACAAGAAACACTTGAAGATAAATAATAACCATTATCATATACCTATAAATGATACGCTAACGTGATTGGATAAAACGCTAAAGAATAAATAGCAATACACCCTTTTCACGGACGGGTAATATTTTTCATACCACCCGAGTAATCAGCCAATCAGGTGTCACGTACAATTCTTTCCGCCTCACTTAGAAAAGAGCGCTTGGAACTTGAGGTGGATGGATGATGAAAGAAGCAAAACACCTTCGCAATTTATGTCAATATTTTGATGAATTTCTTCATTTACAGCAGCTTCATTAAACAAATGTACTCGAATGATTATCAGCACGACGGCGATCTTACAGGCTAACCTCCGCTAACACTAGAAGACAGTTGCCAGTTATGGCTTCTGAAACAAGGGAGAAAAAAAACAGCACCGTTCAGCTGAAGCATTGGTGGACGTAAAATATTCTGTCTGTTAAGAGCTTCACCTCTTGTTCCACGTGTGTATTTCCCACCGGTGTCACGTACATCCACTAATGATTCAGCTGAACGGTGCTGTTTCTTTTTTTCTCCCTTCAGAGAACTTTTTTCGGCCTCAGGCTGTATGGTTTTCTGAAGGGTGTATAAAGCCATATTCATTGGTGAACAACTTGATAACTGATAATACCTGTGACAAAAGCCTAATACAAAAATGTGATAAACAGAACTAAGCTAAGAATACAAGATGCTCAAAAGAAAACTGAACCGGTGACCAAAGCATAATACAAGAAATGAAATAAACAGAATCAAACTAAGACTGGAGTGACTAAGTGACCAAGAGTGAACAAATACAAGGTTAACAGAAACAAAACTAATGATAACATATGGAAAAACATGGATGAAACACAGAAGGCACAGAATACAAATGTGGATACAGATCCATACTAATGACACATGGCCCTAAAGGGCCGGATCATGACATCTATTAGTCATGTGGTTTTTCTGTGTTTGCAGACTTTAGGCTTTTTTTTAGTTCCACCTTAATTGTTAGTCTTTGTTCTTTTGTTTGTGGATTTGTTTTTTACCTTGTAATTCCCCTTGTAGTTTGTGTTTGTTTTCTACTAACCCCAGAGTTTCTTGAGGTTTGTGACACTTTGTCAGTTTCTGTGTGTATTTGTTGTCAGGTTTTGCCCCTGCTTGGTCCTCGCCCGTTATGTTTTGCTGTCAGTCCCTTTATTGATTTCCTTTTGTCTGCTTTTTTGATCATCTGTTTATTTTGCTTTTGTCACAGCTGCTTGTTTTCTGTTCCTCACACTATAGCCACATCTTGAGTTCCGTTCTGGTTTAGTTTAGTCTTTGAGCCACCGTCTTTGATTTTTGTTCATCATTGCTTTTGTCACAACTTGTTTTCTGTTCATCACACTACAGCCACATGTGAGTTCCATTCTGGTTTAGTTTAGTTTTGATCCACTGTTTTTGATTACTTGTGTCACAAAGTTTATTTGTCAGGTTTACCACATTTGTTACAGTTATATTATTCATGTCAGTTCCGTTCTAGTTTTAGCTTTTGATTTTCTAGTTGTCTAACCTGATTCTGTTCATGTTTAGTTTCTATGTAGTCTTTGAATTTTTTTAGTGCTGTTAATCATGTCCATGTTGTCACTGCACTCCTTTGTCTCAGTTCTCATGCTTTCACATCCAGTTTCATTTGGATCACAGTCATGTCCTCAGCTCAGATCATTCCACTCTCTTGCCCATCACCTTCTCAGTTCTGTTGGCCACACCCAGTTTTGTTTGTGTCACCTCCTTGTCCACCTGTCACAGCATTCTCTTGTCTCACACAGCCTCTCCCCTCTGTTAGTCCACGCCCTCCTCCTGCCTGCACACCACACCTGATCCATATCACTTCCTAATGCACTCAGTGTATTTAAGCTCTGCAAGTTTTATCTTCCACTGCTTGCTCGTTGATTTTGTTATCTTCGTTCTGGCTCTTGTCACAGTTTTTTGCTCGACCTCGCTTGTGTTCTGGATCTTGATTTTGTCTTTGCCGTTGTCACATTGTTTTGCTGTGTTATTGAACCCTGCCTGTTTTTTGACAACACCTCTGCTTATCACCTGCCTGTACCTCCGCAAAGCTGACTGTCATTATGTGTACCAGACCCTGCCTGAATAATCAATAAAGCCTTTTTTCTTAATCCACCATCTGCCTGTGTGTTTGCATTTGCTCCCTACCACCTGCTGAGCTCTGACTACCTGTGAATCATGACATTTGTAGGGATGTTTATGTCACAAAGTCTCCGGCACAGCTACTGCACACATTCTCAATCACACCACCTGTCAGTCGTCTGTCCATTTGTATCACTGTTTAGTGCTGCAATGTTCCACTTTGAGTTTGCCAGATTATTGTTTGACACCTCTGGTTAGTTTGCTATTTGTGACATCTTTGTATTAATTGCCTGTTGTCTGACTTCTGTTGTTTGCTGCCTTCTACTGCTTGTGTTTTTGTTTGAGTTCTATATTTACACCTATTGTGCTTATTTATACTCCTTCTGTTTGTGGGACTGGACTTCTAAACTGGCAAATAAATCACCTTTGTTTTCCCTTCACATTCTGTGTGGCTACTGTCTGTATTTTGGCTTCATTCTGTAACTGACCACACTAGATTTAAAGTCGTGAGAAGACTTCATGCAGAATGCGATGGCCCAGCTGGATACTATTCCAAAAGAGCACTTCTAGAAATGCTTATGTCAATGGCAGAACTGCTGGCAGAAGTGTGTGTGTGAGAGAAGGCAGTCTGAGGAATCAGCAGCTGCAGGACTTTCAGAGACAGCTGCTTCCTGTCTGCTGTCAGCTGCTTCAGCACAAATTTTGCTGACATTCCCTGCACGCCCAAATCCCCCGTCAAAACTAAATTTACTGAATCTGTGCTAATCCCTACATCCTCCACAAGTTCTTGTATGGTGCTATGATGGTTATTGTCAGGTCTGTTGCCCTAACTGGACCTGGCACTTAAACTGTGCCTGACATCGTATCCTGCAAAACACAGTTTCTCAAAGCACAATCACATAAAAAGAGACAACATTAGACAGTGTTGTCCATGACCAAAGTCTGTATTCTGTCTATCACTTGGTCATTTTGTCTTGTGGATGGCTACAAGTCATTCTGTCGTGACGTTACAATGGAGGCACAGTACATGTCTGCACTCTTTGGTGTTTTCATGGGATAAAATAAAGTTGCATTCTTTTTGCACACACCTCTTACTATGCAATCATGGGATGACCAGGTTCATTGTTGGGGGTGGATGTACGAGGTCTGTCCGTAAAGTATAGGTCCTTTTTATTTTTTTCTAAAACTATATGGATTTCATTCATATGTTTTTACGTCAGACATGCTTGAACCCTTGTGCGCATGCGTGAGTTTTTCCACGCCTGTCGGTGACGTCATTCGCCTGTGAGCACTCCTTGTGGGAGGAGTCGTCCAGCCCCTCGTCAGAATTCCTTTGTCTGAGAAGTTGCTGAGAGACTGGCGCTTTGTTTGATCAAAATTTTTTCTAAACCTGTGAGACACATCGAAGTGGACATGGTTCGAAAAATTAAGCTGGTCTTCAGTGAAAATTTTAACAGCTGATGAGAGATTTTGAGGTGATTCTGTCGCTTTAAGGACTTTTCACGGTGCGAGACGTCGTGCAGCGCTCTCAGGCGGCGTCATCAGCCTGTTTCAAGCTTAAAACCTCCACATTTCAGGCTTTATTGATCCAGGACGTCGTGAGAGAACAGAGAAGTTTCAGAAGAAGTCGGTTTCAGCATTTTATCCGGATATTCCACTGTTAAAGGAGATTTTTTTAATGAAAGACGTGCAGGCGGATTGCAGCGTCGGCTCGCAGCCGCCGCGACGCTCCGCCACAGGAAAAACACCTCTGTTGGAAGCCTTGAGGACAAGTTGGAACATCTCCAGCTGATAAACAATTTCTCATATACTCACTCCACTGAAAGCCATCAAAAGCCGCCTGGATTTTACAAATGGTTATCAACACGGAGGTGTTTTTCCTGTGCCGCCGCGCCGCGTCGGCTGCGTCCCGACGCGCGGACCCGTCCGCACGTCTTTCATTAAAAAAAATCTCCTTTAACAGTGGAATAAAATGCTGAAAACCGACTTCTTCTGAAACTTCTCTGTTCTCTCATGACGTCCTGGATCAATAGAGCCTGAAATGTGGAGGTTTTCAGCTTGAAACAGGCTGATGACGCCGCCTGAGAGCGCAGCGCGACGTCTCGCACCGTGAAAAGTCCTTAAAGCGACAGAATCACCTCAAAATTTCTCATCAGCTGTTAAAATTTTCACTGAAAACCAGCTTAATTTTTCGAACCGTGTCCACTTCGATGTGTCTCACAGGTTTAGAAAAAATTTTGATCAAACAAAGCGCCAGTCTCTCAGCAACTTCTCAGACAAAGGAATTCCGACGAGAGGCTGGACGACTCCTCCCACAAGGAGTGCTCACAGGCGAATGACGTCACCGACAGGCGTGGAAAAACTCACGCATGCGCACGAGGGTGCAAGCATGTCTGACATAAAAACATATGAATGAAATCCATATAGTTTTAGAAAAAAATAAAAAGGACCTATACTTTACGGACAGCCCTCGTATTTTAGGTGTCTGGCAAGGGTACTCCACCAAAGAAAACGTCTGTCAGGGTTTAATTTAGATACACATTGATGTAATGAATATTTTGTTGGGGGTATTATTCAGTTATGTAATGATTATCTTTGACAGAGTGGGTCATACTGATTGATTTGAAGTTGATTTCAAGTTGTAACCCCATGAACTCAGCTAGTGCAGCTATGGGGTGAGGTCCCTTTGGGATGTCTGAAAAGTAACAGAGAACATTTGAAATGTCTGTGGCTAAAAATGTGAACATCCTTGCTACACTTTGCTGAATCATGGTCTGGTATAAACGCATATATCTGAATCGCTTCTTGTTGGATAGAGGGTTCATTTGGTCCATGCGCCCCCCCTCTTGCAGGCTGCCGATAACGAACGGTCGTCTGTCTATGAACTTTACTGCTTCATACTCCGGTCCAGTTGGTGGCGATAATACACAATGTGCAGTCCGCCATTACAGAAGAGAAAGGAGAATGTTATGGGACTCGTTCTGCCTGTGGTCGTAATAACATAATGACAGATATTTGGTTTGTTCACCGTCAGTGGGACGTGCTGTGGCTGGGTAAAAAGGAAGATGAGGTAAATTGTCCTGTGGGATTTATTGGAGTTACTTAATCGAAAACTTTACAATCGAGCTCGAAAAAAATCGTTTTGCTTGGATGCACGTTTAGCTCGTGAAAGCTAACATGTCAGACCTGAAACGTAGCTTTCGGCTATCTCCACGCAGTATATTTTTACACTGTCATTTATCACGCGAACTTGTTGGTAATTTCTGTTTTGAAGTCAACAACATGACCAGAGGTTTCATGAACTTGGAGCGCTTTGAGTGGTGACATGGACCATCGTAACATTTTTAGAGTGTTGCTAACTAGCTAATAGCGGCTAAATTCCAGCGCGAGGTTCATGTTTTGTTGTCGTTATTGTTTCCGACATGCCGACAGAAACGTTCTTAATGCTGTTCGTTTGTATTGTAAATGTGTTGTCACAGTGGACATGATTGTCTGTAAACCTACAGCATTAATCGTCTCGTTTATAAATGCGAAAGAATTTCGTTGTTTAAGACGGCGGTTGTCGAATCAAATGAAACGTTTCAAAGATTCGAGCTCTTGGAACGTTTGAAACGTGGTCAACGACATGTTTTAATCGGCTATACTAAAATACGAAATGCGGCGATATGGAGCCTGATAAATACGAAATTTGGGTAAAATGTAACGAAATGGAGCAGACTGGCTCCAAATATGATTTCAATTAAGTACTCTTATTTCATTATTTTTAAGCGAAATGGGGACTGATAATAACAGCAGACTGGCTCCAAATATGATTTAATTAAGTACTTTTATTTAATTTTTTAGCGAAATGGGGACTGATGATAACGAAAAGGGGGTAAAACGTAACGAAATGGAGCAGACTGACTCATTGAAGTTTCATCTTTTGAACGCCAGATGGCGCATCTGCCGTTACTACATGTGCTCAGCGCATCAAACAAAAAGCAAAAGCCAAACAATTAAATAAAAGTACTTATTTGGCGTCAGTCTGGTTCACTCTGCTCCATTTCGTTCAGAAAGATAGATCTTTATTTCCATCACCTACTACAGAACCCGGGAGAGGTCAGTTAAAGTGATATATTTTTTTCTGACCATGATAATTTGTGCACACGTTTTCCTTTAATTGAGCCCACGAATTAATAAAACGTGGTCTCAAATTAATAAAACGTGTTTATGTTTTCCTAGCCGTGATAATTCATGCGCACGTTTTTCTTTAACTGAGTCCTCGAATTAATAAAACGAGCGCACGTTTTCCTTTAACTGAGCCCTCGAATTAATAAAAAGTGTGCATGTTTTCCTTTAATTGGGCCCTTGAATGAATAAAACGACTGCATGTTTTCCTTTAACTGGGCCCTCGAATGAATAAAACAAGTGCACTTTTTCCTTTAATTGAGCCCTCGAATTAATAAAACGAGCGCACTTTTTCCTTTAATTGAGCCCTCAAATTAATAAAAAGTGTGCATGTTTTCCTTTTGTTCAAAATGAAGTCCATAATATGACCTAAATTGTCGTACTCACAGTGGGGAGGCGCTTCGCCCTCAGCATCCTTTTTAATGCACTTAAACTCCAGATGATGCCATGCTGGGTAGCTAGAGTTCTCTATATGTCCTTGTGCGCCCAAACCGTGATGATATACCCTGACCAGATCCATTTCTAATGGGGAAATGTATTACACTGTCTCCTGGTTTGTTGGCTAATAGCCAACATTTATGTGTCAAGACAATATTGAGTTATTGAGTGCACGTTTTACAAATTGTGGCCATGTTTAAGTAGATCTTGCCCTGGCGTATAATAAAATGAGGGCACAATATAATAAAATGAGCGCACAATTTAATAAAACGTGCGCACAATATAATTAAATGAGCACACAATATAATAAAACATGCGCACATTCTCTCCACATGCAAAACATTTTTGCGATGACACTTCCAGGGCTCCGTACCTATACACACACACATACGAGGTCTGTTAGAAAAGTATTGCACGTGTTTATTTTTTTCAAAAACTATATGGATTTGATTCATATGTTTTTACGTCAGCCAAGCTTGAACCTTCGTGCGCATGCGTGAGTTTTTCCACGCCTGTCAGTTGCGTCATTCGCCTGTGGGCAGGCTTGGAGTGAGCACTGGTCCACCCCTCTCGTCGTTGTTTCATTGCGAGGAAATGGTGGAAGGATTTGGGCTTTTTTTCCATCAGAATTTTTTCAGAAACTGTTAGAGACAGGCATCTGGAAACCATTCGAAAAATGTATCTGGCTTTCGGTGAAAATTTTACGGGCTTCACAGAGAATAAGGAGTGTTACTACAGCTTTAAGGATGGGCCACAATGGCGCACGGCGCGCCGCGCTCCGAGCCGCCATCGAGAGGCGGATGGCTGTATGGAGCCGGGACTGTCGTGTGCAATTTCTCTGGTTATCACAAGAGCTGGACATCAGCCATTTTCCGGCAGATTTCATTTTTAACAAGAGATTTTGTCATGGAAAGCCGCGCGGAGGCTTCACGCGTAACGATCGATTCGCTGATGAAGCGAGACAAAGGAACACCTCCTTTTCGGAGTGCCAGAGGACAAGCCCAGCTCTCCACAATTTCTCTTATACTCGCTTGACTGGTAAGCACTGAAAGCCGAGATAGGCATGTCCCAGCTTGTCCTCTGGCACTCCGAAACGGAGGTGTTCCTTTGTCTCGCTTCATCAGCGAATCGGTTGTGACGCGCAAAGCCTCCGCGCGGCTTTCCATGACAAAATCTCTTGTGAAAAGTGAAATCTGCCAGAAAATGGCTGATGTCCAGCTCTTGTGATAACCAGAGAAATTGCACATGACGGTCCCGGCTCCACACAGCCATCCGTTTAGAAATTATGTGGTGGTTTCTGCCTCTCGATGGCGGCTCGGAGCGCGGCGCGCCGTGTGCCATTGTGGGCTGTCCTTAAAGCTGTAGTAACACTCCTTATTCTCTGTGAAGCCCGTAAAAACACCGAAATACTTTTCTAACAGACCTCGTATACATATAAATAATTGATAAAGGGGTCATTTGACACCATAGTCAGCTACTATTTGTGAAATTCAAAAATCATGTAACTAACTTGATTTTTGATTACTTAGTGCATCTGGAAAGTATTTACAGTGCTTCACTTTTTCCACATTTTATGTTATGTTATAGCCTTATGTCAAAATGAAGTAAATTCAAATTTTCCCTGTAAAATTTTACTTACAACATCCAATAATGACACAACAAAAAGTTTTTTTATTTTTGCAAATTCATAAAAAAAAAAAAAACAACAAAAAACTAAGGAATCACATGTACGCAAGTATTCACACTCTTTGCTCAATCCTGACTAGTCTTCCAGTTCCTGTCATTGGAAAAACATCCCCACAGCATGATTCTGCCACCACCATGCTTCACTGTAGAGATGGTGCCTGGTTTCCTCCAAGCATGACACCTGGCATTCATGCCAAAGAGTTCATTTTATGTGTCATCAGACCAAATAATTTTGATTTTGTTTTTCATGGTATGAAAGTCCTTCGGGTGCCTTTTTGCAAACTCCAGGCAGGCTGCCATGTGCCTTTTGCTATGGAGTGGCTTCTGTCTTGGCACTCCACCATACGGGCCTGATTGGTGGATTACTGCAGAGATGGTTGTCCTTCTGGAAGGTTCTCCACAGAGGAATGCTGGAGCTCTGACAGAGTGACTATTGGGTTCTTGGTCACCTCCCTGATTAAGGACCTTCTTCCCCGATGGCTCAGTTTAGATGGGCGGCTAGCTCCAGGAAGCATAAAGCAGTCTAATCTTGTTTAGTAGAATAAACTCACTTAGTTCATTAATTTTTTGACATTAGTTGTTGCGCAAAGTGCCTAGTCGGCAAAAGTTTCATATTACCCGACTAAAGTTTTAGCGTGGTACAGAGGAGACTAATCTTATTTTAGCCAACAAAACTTCAGTGTCTTACCTCAAAAAATGGTTGCTATCATGATGGAACACTCGACAGCACCTGTACATTGCTTGTATTCCTTTAAAAGGAGAGCTTCCTTCGCTTTGGCCATGGTTGTGGCAGACAACTGTCATGATGCATTTTTAACAATTCTCACACAAGCCACCAGACGTCGCTGTTACGATGAGCAACGTGTGCATTAAAAGGCTTGACAAAAGTATTGAAGAGGAAACTGAAGAGTGAAACTGCCAGGCTAAGTGCTAAGCACGTGATTCTGCAGTTCGTATGGGTCAGTAAATGTTAATAAAGCCAGTTAACGAAACAAAGTCTACTTAGTTCATGACAACGACCAACCTAGAAGTAAACAAAACTGTCGCGCATAGGAGTCATCACTTGACAACGGCACGTGCGATGTCGTTATGCCTGCGAAAACCATAGACTAAGGTAAGACGACCAATCTACAAGTTTGACTGTCTGTGAAACGGTGATTAGACGGATAATGTTGGGTGACTAACTGTAGTCGACTTAAGCCACTTTCACATTGGCGTATTCGTAGAGCTGCTCATTGCGGCGTATCGTCTACGCTGAGTTGAGCAGCTCTCCGCCCACTTTTAGCAGCTCTACGTTGAGTTTTTTCTCCCTACGCAGCAGTATGTTGAGGGCTACGTGCGTAGGACGGAAGAAATTAAACATGTTTAATCTTCTTCGGCGTAGAGCGCTGGACACAGTTTTAAACAGGCTTGCACAGCGTTACTGCATGCAAGTCTGTGCAACACTGCGCTTCTGTACATAACCAAAAACTGAGTGTGTGAATCCAGAGGAATCAGCTGAGAACATAACATGATCATGCAGCCCACAGCACCTGTGTGCTCAGAACAGGGAATCGAACCTCAACTCAGAAATCCAGAAACACAACAGAAACAGCAGGTCGGTCGCTCGCTGTCTCTCTCGCGTGCTCTCCCTCACTCTCTCTGTCTCTCTCTTTCTCGCTCTCTCTCTCTGTGTCTGATCAAACCTGTGACTTTAGTAAAAGTGCACTCGCTGCATGTCGTGCTCATCAAACGCCCTGATCGATCAGGTCTGATCAAACCTGTGACTTTAAAATAAAAGCGCACTCGCTGCATGTCGTGTGCTCATCAAACGCCCTGATTGTGGCAGTAATGCAACTGTAAAAACCTCATGATACAGTCCACTGTTTTCCAAGTGCAGTGATGTGTTCTGCACAGCCGGCAGGAGTGAACTGGGTGTAAATAGCGGCAAGGTACACAACTGTGTGCACACATTAAAAAAGCGAACACGCTCAGCCACAAGTATGAAACGAACATGGAAAAAGGCTCAGTACGCACGCATTTCGGGCGTATTTAAATGAAACACAAATACTGCAATGTGAAAGGGGATTTAGTAAGTTTAGTAGACTGAAAGATTTAGGGCTGAAATGATTAGTCGAGTAACTCAAATAATCGATTACAAAAATTGTTTGAGGCAAATTCTGTGCCTCGAAGCTTCGTTTAACGTTGTAGTACATATGCCAGGCCTGTGTGTGGTGCTGTAACATCCCAGAAAAAAATGAAGAAGACTAGGTCATGCCCATAAGCCATGTAAATGCTAATCAAATTAACGGCAAAAGCTACCGCTTTCAATATTACAGAAAATTAAGACGTTTAAGAGAAAGAGGGTCCACTCTGTGAAATAGACTGGCTGTGTGTTTGTCTATTTAAAAAAACAAAAAAAACATGGCCCGCTCGACGTGGGGAGTGACATTGACTGGGTGGCCGGCTTTTCTTTCTCTCTCTCTCTCTCTCTCCTCTCTCTCTCTCTCTCTCTCTCTCTCTCTCTCTCTCTCTCTCTCTCTCTCTCTCTCTCTCTCTCTCTCTCAGTCACAGTTCTATTCCTAGCTACACTGACAAACAGTTTCTGAAAGATCCTCTCAGCAAAAGTTCACTCTTCTGTGATTTGTTGACTCGCACCGAGTGTTCACTTTTTAATTTTCACTTTGTTGGACAACACGCAACGCTTCACAAACACGGTAACTTAAATAAAAAAAATTAATAAGAAAAAAATATGGCTGTGAGGCTTCCATGTTCAACCTCCAGCTGAAATGCATCTGCTGAATTGCAGAGAAAGAGGGATTAAAAAAAAATGCAGGGACCCAGTACACCGAACATTGGAAAAAAAAAAAAAAAAGAAAACTTAAATTTACAAGTTGACCTGAGCTCAATTTTAAGCCTCATGGCAAAAACTGTGAATACATATGGACGCGTGAATTCTTAGTTTAAAAAAAAATTTTTTTTGATTTTTTTTGGGGTTTGTGCAAGGCCCATTGCTGTTTGCATGTTTGTGTTTTGATATCTTAGTTTAGTAATTACTTTAAATTTTGTATCAGTTATCATGGGAATGTATATATGTATATGTATACATATACATATGTATATTTTTTGTTCTTTTGGTTAAATGGGCGGGCGTTTATAAGCTTTTGCTTCTGCCCACATACTTTCAGTCACATGGGCACCTTGTCGGATTGTTTTCATTGTTTTTGCTGCGAGGTTAATTTGTCATTTTTGTCTGTGTGCTGAATAAATTAATTCATTAAATAAATTTGCAAATATATATATATATAAAAAAAAACTTTTTTCACATTGTGGTTATGGGGTTTTATGTGTACAATTCTGAGGAAAAATTTAATTTCTTCCATTTTGGAATAAGGCTGTAATATAACAAAATGTGAAAAAAGTGAAATGCTGTGAATACTTCCTGGATCCACCGCAAATAATGGCAGTGAATCAAACCACTGCAGTCCTTGTTCGTTCACTTTTGTTTCCAGTCACCTGGCAGATGTGAAATCAACCGGAATTTCTTGAAAATAATTGTTGATGTAATCACACTGTATTTAGCACAGGTGTGAGTTCTTTTTATGATGAACTTTGGTACAGTGATTTGAAGCAAAGTTTCAGAGCAGTGTTTTGATTTTTGCAATCACTGTAGCTTTGATCTAGGCAGGCAGCAACATTTATTTATTTCTTTTTCTAAATTCTTACAGGTTCTGTGATGAAAATCTGAGCCACTTTTGACAACTTGGCTGTTAATCTACTCAAACCTCTACAGCCTGGATCAAACCACTTGATCATCTGACACTGAAAATATATGACTTGCGTGGGATGTAGAGGATAGACATATTTTTCTTCACGACATTTTGCTGTGTTACATATACCTTAAAGTCCTACATCAATGAACGAGGAGCCACACAAAAGCCCAGTGTTTGGCACTGGGCCGGAGACAGAGGTGGAACAAAGCACGGAGAAGAACACCACTGAAACAGAGACCAAGGTTGAGAAAGCAAAGGACATTTCTGATGCTGCATCACCACAGCAGTTCTCTGCACCCCCAGACAGTCTCAGTGCTAAAGATGTCCATCTCTCTGGTCCTGTGGAAGAAATTTCACAAGAGCCCAAGGAGGGTGTTAAGGCCAGTGATTCTGATCCTCCTGCTGACTGGTTTGAGCCCCTTGAGGATGATGAGGAGGAAGACGATGATGCAAAAAGCTGGGACATGCCAAATTCCTTCTTCATTGGCAGGGGTGATCCAAAAGAAGAAAACCAGGCGGGCAGTGACAAGCCCTTGAAAAAAAAAATTCTGTACGTCTATTGTATGCATATTTAATTTTTGTCTCACAACGGTCCCATTGCTGTATATAGATGAGATTATGCTGAAACATGAAAGGCACTCTAAAGTTTTTATCTTTTTTATTAGTATATTTATTTGCATAGTAGTCTAGTAGATAAGGAAAAATCATTCAGAATTTGAAAAGGTATAAAATTTTATACAAAAGCACATTTAGGAGCTCTGTCAAATAAGAGCAGGACACATGATCTGACCATCCTCTTGGCCACCGCTGAAAATCTAATTTTGGTCCACTTAATAGGACATGTAGAAAGTCAAGCAAAGTGGCATATCCCATGTTTTGCGACTCAATGATTGCATTAAAGATAAGAAAAAAGTGTACCTTATTGTACTTTTTAAATAAAATCTACCTTTGTATTGCTTTTGATAGAACTGCCATCAGAATTATCAGGAAGAAAAAAAATCAAATTCCATCACTCTCTTGTGGTTCATGCACTAGTGGTACTGCCAGAAATTCAAAGCATCCAGTCAGATCAGAGTTTGCCCATTGTCGTAGTTCTCCCATGTCTGAAAGTGATGGTGGAGATTCCTGGTTCTCATGTCTGAGGGGGATAATAATCCATATCACCATCAAAAACATTTGTTCTTCAAGGACCTCATTTGGATGCACAATCCTAGACTGTTTTGGTGAAGTTGTCTTAAATAGTCATGTTTTTTATGTCTGACACTGCTGTCAGTGATTGCTCAAGACAATCCTTAACATACTTGTCATACTGAGAGCGGCCACCTTCTTTGATACTTTGGATGTGCAAAATGGTTCTTTCACTCATGACCTCTTTTGTATCCAACACTGTCAAGTCATTACTATCTTCTTGAAAAAGATTTCCTCATTACTCAAATGTATTCACTATAGTTTTGATATGTACAGACTGAAATTGACCAGACATTCCATAATCATGGTGCTGTGTTGAGTTTTTTTCACAAATTTCAAAGGAGCTTTCAAATGAATCAATAATCCTTGTTACTTCTGGACCAGCTGTGGTTCAGCTCAGTAAAACAAGGTGATTCATTTGCTCATGTGCCTGGACTATAGCAATACTAGAGAATGCATGAGTACTTTTGTACAACAAAGTTGCCACTTTCAAATAGGTCGTAAACAGACGGAACTACCTGCTGCAACTGGACCATGTCTTTGATGTGAATTGGAAGCCATCTGGCATAGTTGCGTGGTCCAAAGCGAACATCTAGGGCACAATTTCACGAAGACGCTCAATGTACTGGTGATAATCTGCTTCCCTCAAGGAGTGCACACACTGTGTCACCAGTAGTTCCTGTTCTAGAAGCAGAGCTCAATACTGAAACTGGTACAAGTGTCTGACACTGGTGCTTGCCCAGGTTGAGAAGTCCATTTTTATGGCTTCTGTGTAAAGTTCTTATACAGATAGCTATAACAGAAACCAGGCTGCTGCAGTAACTTGATGCACATACCTTGGTCTTATGTGATTTTTGAAATTATGTAATTTAGAGTAAAAGAGCATTTGGCGGGGGGGGGGGGGTACATCTGGACAGCTGGTACAGAAGTAACAAGGATTATTAAATCCACGGAGTGCCAAAACATGGAAAACAATACTTTAATCTTATCTCCAAGTCTCCTACAAGCTGCAATATTGACAGATTTGCCTTTGGGGTAACCATCTTTAAATTCTAAATGGTGGCCTTTTTTCAAAAAAATCTATATGCCATGTGTGTCTTGTTCTTACATAAGAGTATATATATATAAAAAAGTTACACATATGCCACATTTGACACATTTTGATCAGTTCCACTGTTAATCACCCAAGGTGCTAAACTATAGCATTAGTAAACTTTTATTAGGCATCTGCAGCAATTGGTTATTAAATTAATTGCTAACTGTATTGGTGTTCGATTAATTGTTTTGAGTCCTTTCTTAAGTTCCTTTCTTAAAAATGAACATTTTCTGGTTTGGTTTTTTTTACTCCTCTCACAGTAAACTGAATATCTTTGGGTTGTGGACAAAACAAGACATTCAAGGATCTTAGGCTTTGAGAAAGTGGTCAATATTTTTTCAGAATTTCTTGACAGTTTATGGGCCAAACATCTAATCAGCTAATCCAGAAAATAATGAGCAGTTTAAATGATCATGAAATAATTTAGTTCCAGACCTATGAAATAAGTTAGGATTGTATTTTCTGTCTTTTTGTGTCAGGTAGACACAAATCTGTACAAGTTTTTAGTTTTGTTTTGGTAAATTAAGTTGTAAATGAACCAAACTAGTAATTGACAATTGACAAATCAGAAAATAAATAGTAGGCTCATTAAATTTTTTTTTAATGTGCTTATTTTTTACTTAGGGTGCATGTCCCCCGGCGTAAGCGAACTCATCCTGATGAGGGATGGATGGACTGTCTTGCACTTGGAGAGGGCTGGAAACGCAAGGAAGTTGTTCGTCGGTCAGGTTCTAGTATTGGCCAGAAGGATGTGTATTACATGAGGTAAATACCCGTAGTTTAAAAATAAACCTGCTGACATAAATGTTGATGAAATTATATTTATCGTACATGCTTCTTGAAGACTTGTCACTCTTTTTATGTTAATTAATCCACCTACAATTGATTGGTTTAATTATTTTTGCCACTTGCCGGTCACACATTTAAAGATAGACAAGTTGACAAAGTCACTGTCAAGTAATCTAGGGCTTGGTGATTTGTGCTAAAATTAGTTTGACTGATTTCAACTGTGGGCGGTATCATTATGTTATATTACAGAGTAAGACTTGATACTTTTGTTTTACAAAGGTTTTTTCTTTTACTCAGAGTGAATGAACAGTATTGTACATTTTAAAATATTTTAGTTGAAAGTAAAAAAAAAAAAAAACTTGGCATGAATTAGGGCATTTTGGGGGTAGTTCTGTGACGTATGGCACAAGTGACTACTTGATCATCGGACATCTACTAATATAAGCAACAGGTTGGTCGTCATTGGCTATGTCCCACAGCTGCCTCTATACTCAGGGTTCTTGAAATAGAGCAACCTCCTGGACATTTACCATTATTGCAGGTACAATAGAGTTTTGCAAAGAGCTCTAGTTGTGGAATTTCATGATGTTTGAAAGATGCAAGATTGAATGTAGAGGACAGACATATTTTTCTCGGACATTTTGTTGTATTGCATACATCTTAACTAATATTGCATATATCCTAACCGAAGTGATGCACATCTGAAACACTTTGTGCCGAAACAAAGGACAGAACTATGGTTATTTGAATGATGCAGAGAGGTTCTGATGTACATCCCCACCAACGCCTCTTATCTGCTGCATGTTGGGCTTGAACTGTCATCCATCCATCAATCCATCTTCTTCTGCTTCATCTGAGGTTTGGTCACGGGGGCAGCAACTCAAGCAAAGCCGCCCAGACCTCCCGATCCACACACACCTCCCCCAGCTCCTCCGGGGGAACCCTGAGGCGTTCCCAAGCCAGCTGCAAGACGAAGTCCCTCTAGCGTGTCCTGGGTCTTCCCCGGGACCTCCTCCCAATGGGACGTGCCCAGAACACCTCTCCAGCGAGGCGTCCAGGGGGCATCCGAAAAAGATGCCTGAGCCACCTCAGCTGGCTCCTTTCGATGTGGAGGAGCAGCGGCTCGACTCCGAGCTCCTCTCGAGTGACCAAGCTCCTCACCTTATCTCAAAGGGAGTGCCCAGCCACCCTGCGGAGGAAACTCATCTCGGCCACTTATACTCGCGATCTTGTTCTTTCGGTCATGAGCCAAATCCCATGACCATAGGTGAGGGTCGGAACGTAGATCGATCGGTAAATTGAGAGCTTTGCCACCCTGCTCAGCTCTGTCTTCACCACGACGGTCCGATACAGCAACAGCATCACGGCAGATGCTGCACTGATCCGTCTGTCGATCTCACGCTCCATCCGTCCCTCTCTAGTGAACAAGACCCCAAGATAGTTAAACTCCTTCACTTGAGGCAGGGACACTCCACCGACCTGAAGAGGGCAAAGCACCTTTTTCCGGTTGAGAACCATGGCCTTGGATTTGGAGGTGCTGATTTTCATCCCGGATGCTTCACACTCGGCAGCAAACCGCTCCAGTGCACGCTGAAAGTCCTGATTTGATGAAGCCAACAGAACCACATCGTCCGCAAACAGCAGAGACGAGATTCTGTGGTTCCCAAACCGGACCCCCTCTACACCCTGACTGCGCCTTGAAATTCTGTTCATAAAGGTAATGAACAGAACCGGTGACAAAGGGCAGCCCTGGCGGAGGCTGACGTGCACTGGAAACAGGCTTGACTTACTACCGGCAGTGCGAACCAAGCTCCTGCTGCGGTCGTACAGGGACCTGATAGCCCTTAACAAAGGACCCTATACTCCCGGAGCACCCTCCACGGGGTGCCTCGAGGGACACGGTCGAGCGCCTTCTCCAGATCCACAGAACACATGTGGACTGGTTAGGCAAACTCCCATGAACTCTCGAGCACCCGGTGGAGGGTGTAGAGCTGGTCCAGTGTGCCACCACCAGGACAAAAACCACACTGCTTCTCCTGAATTCGAGCTTCGACTATTGGTCAAATTCTCCTCTCCAGTACTCTGGAATAGACCTTACCGGGGAGGCTGAGAAGTGTGATTCCCCTGTAGTTGGAACAAGGTAAGGTACTCCGGACGGATGTCATCCACCCCAGGAGCCTTGCCACAGAGGAGCTTTCTGACCACCTCTGTGACTTCGGCCTGGGTGATGGATGAGTCCACCTCTGAGTCCCCAGTCTCTGCTTCCTCTTCGGAAGACGTGACGATGGGATTGAGGAGCTCCTCAAAGTATTCCTTCCACCGCCCGACATCCCCAGTCAGGGTCAGCAGCACCCCACCTGCAATGTAGACAGTGTTGGTGGAGAGCTGCTTCCGGAGGCGATGGACGGTTTGCCAGAATTTCTTCGAGACCGACCGATAGTCCTCCTCCATGGCCTCCCTGAACTCCTCCCAGACTCGAGTTTTTGCCTCTGCGACTGCACAGGCTGCAGCACGCTTGGCCTGCCAGTACCTGTCTGCTGCCTCCGGAGTCTCACCTGCCAACAAAGACAAGTCGGACTCCTTCTTCAGCTTCACGGCATCCCTTACTTCCTCTGTCCACCACCGGGTTCAGGCATTGCCGCCGCAACAGGCACCAGAGACCCTGCGACCACAGCTACGAGCAGCCGCATCGACAGTGGAGGTGGAGAACATGATCCACTCGGACTCCATGTCTCCAACCTCCCCCGGGATCTGGGAGAAGCTCTCCTGGAGGTGGGAGTTGAAGACCTCGCTGACAGATGGTTCCGCCAGTCATTCCCAGTAGACCCTCACGATACGTTTGGGCCTGCCAGGTCTGACTGGCTTCCTCCCCTCCCAGCGGATCCAACTCACCACCAGGTGGTGATCGGTCGACAGCTCAGCCCCTCTCTTCACCCGAGTATCCGAGACACGTGGCTGAAGGTCAGATGATACGACTACAAACTCGATCATCGACATCTGGCTCAGGGTGTCCTTGTGCAACGTGCACTTATGGACACCCTTGTGCTCGAACATGGTGTTCGTGATGGACAAACTGTGGCAAGCACAGAAGTCCAACAACTGAACACCACTCAGGTTCAGATCGGGGAGGCCGTGCTTCGCCATCACCCCCCTCCAGGTCTCACTGTAGCTGCCCACGTGGGCGTTGAAGTCCCCCAGGAGAACAGTGGAGTCCCCAGTCCGAGCACTATCTAGTACCCCTCCCAGGGACTCCAAGAAGGTCGTGTACTCTGCACTGCCGCTTGGCCCGTAGGCCGAGACAACAGTGAGAGACCTGTCCCCAACCCGAAGGTGTAGGGACGCGACCCTCTTGTTCACCGTGCTGAACTGCAACACATGGCGACTGAGCTGGGGAGCAGTGAGCAATGCTACACCCACCCGCAGCCTTTCCCCGTGGGCAAGCCCTCTTCAGGAGCTGGGTACCAGAGCCCAAGCTGTGTGTGAAGGTGAGCCCGACTATCTCTAGTCGGTACCTCACAAGCTCAGGCTCCTTCCCCCCCAGCGAGGTGGCATTCCATGTCCCAACAGCCAGAGGCTGTGAGTGCGGACCGGGCCGCCGTCTCGGTCCTTGATATTATATTGGTCATGGGAGCTTCTGAACTGCCCTTATTCTGACCCGTCCCCTAGGATGGGTCAGAATAAGGGCATAAGGGAATACGGTTTGCCATGGGAGACCCTACCAGGGGCACGAAGCCCCCAACAACATAGCTCCTAGGATCATCCGGGTACGCAAACTCCCCCACCACGATAAGGTGGCAGTTCGAGGAGGAGCTTGAACTGTCAGCATGCAGAAAAAAGATGTTGCACAAACAAGTTGAAATCTTCAGGCTTTATTAAATGAGCTATGCTGCACTTTCTGATATTTTGTGTGGAAGGGTGTGCAGATACGACACCGTTTGCACAAGTTGGACAAAACGGCACTGACATGGAACAATTTTGTCCCCCTTTTCTGACACTTGTGCATTTGTATGAGAGCAATGTTCAGTGTTTTATACCTGCACAAATGGCTCTGCTGCACATGCACTATCTGACTTTTATGACGCTTCTTTTAGCACACTTACATCATTACAGAGAATTGCACTCCCATTGAGACAAAATTACTGCATTATTTAAAATTCCCACATAATTATAGATTAACGATATTAAAAGGTATTGCGCAATCCATATTGTGACAAGGTATCATAGTAGTGGTGCCTTTTAATACTGGTATATCTCCCAGCCTGAATGTGATTATTTAAAACAAAGAAAAGTGTGTATGTTTGCGTGGATTTTTACCTCTGTCAACGAAGTTGGAGGAGGTTATGATTTTGCCCCTGTTTCTTTGTTTGTGAACAGCCTGGAGCCCACAATTTTTAATTTTTTTCCATTTTCAAAAATTCGTAACTCTGTCAAAAAAGATCAAATTTCTTTCATATTTGAGAACATTATGTAGGATGGTTATCTTTAATGGACTGACAACGTTTGATCCGAATTTGATCCATATTACAGATTTTGTGGCCATTTAAATTTAACATTGAAAACCCCCTTTAATGTATATTTTACATTATATCTGAATCATACATGCCACAATCACTCTCATATTTTAAAGTGAAGTTCAGACTGGCACTCAGTATCACCTGACAAAGTTTGATCCAGATCTCATCCGGATTGTGGATTTTGTGGACATTTGCATTTAATATTGAAATCCCATTTGGTGTACATTTTGCATTATTTCTCGATCAAATGTGCCTCAGTCACTCTTTTGTGACAGTGAGGTGCAAATTGGTACTCTCAATGAATAGACTAAGTTTGATCTGCATCTGATCCGTTTTGCGGATTTAGCAGATCTTTGATAGGAATATTGAAAAGCCTGTTTGATCTGTATTTTGTATTATAGTTTAGCTTATGAAAAGTCACTTATAACAGGACTTTGACCTTGAAAGTTTTTTCCAAGGTAAAAATTTGTAGAATTGGAAACTAGTGTTGGTAGAGGTTTGCGCTCTGTGAGCGCAGTGCTCTAGTTTGTTTGTCTGTTTGTGAACAGCCTGGAGCCCACAATTTTCATATATCATTGTGAAGTTTTTACTGAAGATTTATATCCTGATAAGCAACAAGTGATTTAGTTTTCAAGGTCAATGTCAGGAAAATCTTGGGAAGTTTGAAAAAAAATCCCCATCTTTAACATCAAAAGAATTTTCACAAATTCATAGCTGTCAAAAAAGATCAAATTTCTTGAGAGTATTATGTAGGATGGTATCCTTTATCAACTGACAAGTTTGATCCAGATCTGATCCAGGTTACAGATTTTGTGGCCACTTTAAGTTAACATTGAAAACCCCTTTTTAATGTATATTTTACATTATATCTTAATCAACATGGCCCAATCACTCATATTTGAAAGTGAGGTGCAGACTGGCACTCACTGTCGCCTGACAAAGTTTATGGAATTGGAAACTAGTGTTGGCAGAGATTTGTGCTTTACGAGTGCGGTGCTCTAGTTCTAAATGTTATTAGGATTTTGAGATTTGCAGCCACTCTGCTCTGTGTAAGCTTGATCCCATCAGATCTCGGAAGCTAAGCAGCGTGCAGCGTGGTTAGCACTTGGATGGGAGACCTCTTCGGAACACCAGAGGCTGTGTGTGTTTCTCCAGGTAATACTGGAGTGGCATCAGGAAAGGCATCCAGTGTAAAACCAATGCGGATCTGGCTATATCTGCTGCCCGCACCCCGAACAAATGGGAGCAGCCGAAAGGACTTTAAGACAAGTCTCCTGCTGGTCTTGCTGAAAAGATTATAAATTTGACTGTAACTGATTGTTGCTGATTGTATCATACACTGCAAGACACATCTCATTAAAAAACTATTGCCACAGCTTGGGTTTTTGAAAATATGCTTTTGAAAGACTACAACATGCAAATTTAATCATAATAAGATCAACTGATAATTCATAACTCACAGCATATATATATATATATATATATATATATATATATATATAAAATTTTAAATTGGTTACTGTCACCTCCCTTCTGATTGTTTTTTTTTTTTTTCCTACCTTGCAGTCCAGATGGTGAACGAGTAAGAAGCAAAGTAGAACTGGCTTCAGTGCTGGATGGCACTGACTTGTCAAGCTTTGACTATAAGTCTGGAAAGTACTACAATGGTGAAATGCCGATTAGAAACAGAACAAAGGTATTGGCTCCTTTTTAAAGACTTTGCATTTTTGGTATAAATTCATACATTTTACAGATCATGTTTGTCACATTCTTGTCTGTTAGAGAAAGATACGGGAGCATTCCTCCTCAGAGTCCAGCTGGATGGAGAGAGGAGAGGGGGCAGACACTCCTGATTCGCACCACAGGCTTACCCCCAGCCAAGTGCCCAAGCTCCCCCAATCTAACCACACAAGTCAGTCCACATCCATTGTAAAGGGATCTCCAAACCAGTGTCCTCAAAATCGATATCCTGTTGAACCGAAAATTAAACTCCCTCCACCTACTTCATCTTCATCTAAGGTACTCCCTGCCATAAATGGAGAAATTGGGACAGAAGAAAGCCCTCTGTGAGTTTACTTGCTGATTTTATATTGTGGTCACATAGTCTTATTTAAATTCCTAAATAATTCACAACATGCTCAAGTACATCTGTAGTACTGAAGCGAAAACATTTATATGTGTTGAGTAATACATTTATATGGGCTGAGGGTTATCATGGCTCTTTTCTCCACAGGGTCTGTTCCAAATGCGGTGTTTCATTTATAGGCACGTGGTATGACAGACAGAGGAAGCGGCCCTGCTGTCCCAGCTGTTGGGGTATGTCATTGTCAGTATGAAACTCAGCCAATCTGATAATCCACTTTTCTTTTTACTTTAACTAATTTTACTCATCCTATGTCATTTCTTTATTTCTTTTTTCCTTTTCTTTTTTGTAATAATAGCATCCTCAAAGACAAGAGAGCATCCACTGATCCGTTTCAGGAAGGTAAAGCATTATATGTCAGCAGGCTACATGTTTAAATTTTTATTTTAAATGGCAATTTTAGCTAACCTCAGCCATATCATTTATGATCAGTAACAAACTGTGGCTTCCGAATATTTTTATATTTATATATATATATATATATATATATATATATATTTTATATTTATATCCTCTGCAATTTTCAGGGAATGCATAGGATTAATGAACTCACTAAGTGAGTGGGTCTGCCAAATTTCCATTAGGAACTCTCTAATCCCTTCCAAGATGGCGCCACGTGAAGGTGCCCTGGTATTCTGGTGCTCCCTGTTTTGTCTGTTTTTGTGCGTGAATCGTGTGTCATCGTGTCCCTACACCTGCGAGGAGCTTCTAAACATCAAATCATCAACACCCACGGACATTACGCCAGTTTTTTAGTGCCTGCAGCTGAACTGGTTCACTTTTTGGCCAAAAAAGTGAGACGATGGTGGAGAGGAAAACGAGCTGGAGCTCTCGTGTGCCTCAGACGAAGGGGCATGCGCACGCCCCTACCTGGGATGGGATATTTCTCGCCAACGTCCGCTCACTCCACAACAAGATGGATGAGCTGGCACTGCTGATGAAGAAGAATAGAGATTTCTCCTCATCTTGTGTACTGTGCTTCACGGAGACGTGGTTAAATGCACAGACACCAGACTGCGCGCTCCAACTAGAGGGATTCCAACTCCTCCGCGCAGACAGAGACCGAGCACACGCTGGTGGAAAAACTAGAGGGGGAGGACTCTGCTTCTATATCAACAACGCCTGGTGCTCCGATGTGACTGTGATCTCCCAACACTGCTGTCCCTCTCTGGAATATCTCCTCATAAACTGCAGACCTTTCTACTCTCCACGTGAGTTTAACTCTTTCATACTTTGTGTATATTCCACCGAGCGCGGACGTGCACGAGGCCGAGCGCGCGCTCGCGGATCAGATTATGAGCGTGGAGAGAGACTTTCCGGACTCTCTTGTTATAATTCTCGGTGATTTTAACAAAGGGAATCTCAGTCAGGAATTACCAAAATACAAACAGTTTGTTAAATGCCCGACCAGAGAAGGGAGCACGTTAGATCATTGTTACACGACAGTGAGTGACGCCTACCGCGTGGTGGCCCGTGTAGCTTTGGGACTCTCAGATCACGAGATGGTCCACTTGATCCCCACGTACAGACAGAGACTTAAACTCTCTAAACCTGTTGTGAGGACGTCTAAAGTGTGGAGCAATGAAGCTGTAGAGGAGCTACGCGCGTGCTTGGCCACCACGGATTGGGATATGTTCGAGGCTTCAACAGACAGTCTAGATGACTGCACGGACGCTGTGATGTCATATATTCATTTCTGTGAAGACAGCATCATCCCACAGCGTACCAGGGTGAGATATAACAATGACAAGCCCTGGTTCACACCTAAACTCCAGCAGCTCCGTCAGCAGAAAGAGGTGGCTTTCAGAGAAGGAGACAGAGACAGCTATAGAGGTGCAAAGTACAGATTTAGCAAGGAGGTGGCAAAGGCTAAATCCATGTACAGTTTACGTCTGCAGCAAAGGTTCTCTGCCAACGACTCTGCCTCTGTGTGGAGGGGGTTGAAAGAGATCACCAACTACAAGCCAAAAGCACCTCGTTCTGTTGACGACCTCAAGCTGGCCAACGACCTGAACGTCTTCTATTCACGCTTTGAAGACAAGGACTCACACCTCCCCACCCCCCACACAACTGGATATTCAAACACTCTGGACCTCCCCCCTCTCACTGCTGCCCTCCCCACTCCCCCTGTTGCCCTCTCGGTCCAAGAGGAGGACGTGAAGAGACATTTCAAAAGGCTGAATCCACGTAAGGCCCCGGGCCCAGACTGTGTCTCTCCTGCCACCCTGAGACACTGCACTGATGAGCTGGCCCCAGTCTTCATGGGGATCTTCAGCACCTCCTTGGAGTCATGCCATGTTCCAGTCTGTTTCAAGTCCTCAATCATAGTTCCAGTCCTCAAGAAACCATGCGTCACTGGACTTAATGACTACAGGCCTGTGGCTCTCACGTCTGTAGTCATGAAGACCTTCGAACGCCTGGTTTTATCCCACCTGAACTCCATCACCGACCCCCTCCTGGACCCCTTGCAGTTTGCCTACAGAGCCAACAGGTCTGTAGATGACGCCATAAACCTGGCCCTGCACTCCATCCTGCAGCACCTGGACTCCCCAGGAACCTACGCTAGGATCCTGTTTGTGGACTTCAGCTCTGCATTCAACACCATCCTTGCAGCTTTGCTCCAGGACAAGCTTTCTCTGCTCCATGTGCCCAACTCCACCTGCAGGTGGATCACAGACTTCCTGACGGACCAGAGTCAGCGTGTGAGGCTGGGAAAAAATGTCTCGAACACTCAGGCTCTCAGCACAGGATCTCCACAGGGCTGTGTCCTTTCCCCTCTGCTCTTCTCCCTCTACACTAATTGCTGCACCTCCAGCCACGACTCTGTAAAGCTCATCAAGTTTGCGGACGACACCACCCTCATCGGACTCATTTCGGATGGGGATGAGTCTGCCTACAGGAGGGAGGTGGACCGGCTGGTGACCTGGTGCAGCAGCAACAACTTGGAGCTCAACGCCCAGAAAACAGTGGAGATGATCGTGGACTTCAGGAAAGCCACAGCCCCCCTGCCCTCCCTCGCCCTCACCAACAGCCCCATCACCACTGTGGTCTGTCACCGCTTCCTCGGCACCACCATCACCCAGGACCTCAAGTGGGAGTCAACCATCAGCTCCCTCATCAAGAAGGCCCAGCAGAGGATGTACTTCCTGCGGCAGCTGAAGAAGGCCAAGCTGCCTGTCCAGCTGATGGTGCAGTTCTACACGGCCATCATCGAGTCCATCTTCCGCTCCTCCATCACGGTGTGGTACGCCGGGGCCACAGCCAGGGACAGACTCAGACTGCAGCGCATTGGGGCCTCTGCTGAGAAGGTGATCGGCTGTAGTCTTCCATCTCTCCATGACCTGCACGTCTCCAGGACTCTGGGCCGAGCAGGTCGGATCACGGCTGACCCTTCTCACCCTGCACACGGTCTATTCAAACCACTCCCCTCAGGCAGGAGGCTACGGTCCATCCGGACCAGAACCTCCCGCCATAAGAACAGTTTCTTCCCCTCTGCCGTTAGACTCATGAACACCTCATAACTCAGTCACCTTAAGCTTAACTCTGTCACTTTATCATTTTATCACGGGTCACTTTAGACAATGTACTTTGGTTTTTAATTGCACTCCTCCCACTGCAGTTTTTTCTGTTTCTCTGTTTTTCTGTTGCACACAGCCTTTCATATTTCATATTTCTTTTTTATTATCTTACATTCTATCTTATTTTGACACACATGTTATATTTTATCTTAGCATTTTATCTCTTCTTAATGTTGCACCATTGTACCGAAGCAAATTCCTAGTCTGTGAATCCTGTTCACTGGCAATGGCAGTAAACTTCTTCTGATTCTGATTCTAAACATGACTGCATAATTAACTCTGAAACTTTGAAATTCTGATAGATACAGGTTAGCCTCCTGTTTCGGACATATCCACAACTTTTAATTTGTGAAATTTTCACACCAGAAGATGGAAACAGACAGGCCCACACCAACTGCATGGTGACTAAGTTTTGGCATGTAAAGAGATTAAAGTTCTTCATCATACAATGGATTTCCGTCAATTGGGCTGCCAAAAGGCAGGGTTCACACTAACGCAAAATCAAGGCTGGACGCAAGATATAACATTTACTGTGTTCAAAACATTCAAAAACCGATTTTTAGAATAACTTCTCTGTTTTGTTTTTGTTGTTTCTCCTGGCAGCCAGTCCCCGTGTGCTGTCATTCCTCTATGCCCTGTCTGCTTGTGTGTGCTTGAGTGTTTCACAGCGCCGTGGTGAGACATAGTGCGCAAAGAGCAGAGTTTTACAAACATTTTTAAACTTTTCTTTCAATGTCTGCTCTGAGTGTTTCTTTTATTGTCCTCCATGTGGTTAAGCTAAAACCACAGCTGCAGACACGTGGCGCATAACAGCAGACGCTAGCGTCCCCCCCCCCCCCCCAAAAAAAAAAATACAGCTAAAACCCGAAAAGGCAAGTGGTGTTTACATCTCTGCCTTGTGGGCTCACCACCTGCAGGGGGAACTGCCGGGGTTGGGTGCGCTGTACCATGGGTGGCAGTTAAAGTTTAGGTTGCCACCAGACCTGGGCAGCAGAGGCTAGCTCTGGGGCATGGTATGTCACCTTGCTGTGGCGGAAGGAGACAGAGCTTGTGCGGGAGGTGGAGTGCTACCAATTAGATCTGATGTTCATCGCCTTCACCCACAGCCTCAGCTCCAGAACCACTCTCCTTGATAGGGGTTGGACCTTATTCCTCTCTGGAGTTGCCCAGGGTGTGAGGCGCCGGGCAGGTGAGGAGATACTCATGAGTACCCGGCTGAGCGTTGCTACATTGCAGTTTACCTCAGTAGATGAAAGGGTCGCCTCTCTGCGCCTTTGGGTGGCGAGGGAAAAAAACTCTAACAGTTGTTTGTGCATATGCACCAAACAGTAGGTTGGAGTATCTGGCCTTCTTGGAGTTGATGAATGGAATCCTGTATGGGACCCCATTGTTCTGCTGGGGGACTTCAACACAAATATGGGCAATGACAGACACCTGAAGAGACATGATTGGGACGAATGGCCTTACTGATCTAAACTCGAGCGATTGTTTGTTATTGGACTTCTGTGCTAGTCATGGACTGTTCATAACGAACACCATGTTTGAACATAAGGATGCTCTTACGTGTACATGGTACCAGAGCACGCTAGGCTGATGATCAATAATCAATTTTGTGACTATCATCTGATCTGAGGCCGTATGTTCTGGACACTCGGGTGAAGAGAGGGGCAGAGCTGTCAACTGATCATCATCTGGTGGTGAGTTGGATCAGAGGGAGGGAGAGGACTTTGGACAGACCTGGTAAGCCCAAACGGATAGTGCTAGTGAACTGGGAACATCTGGAGGAGCCCACTGTCCGACACATCTTCAGCTCACACCTCTGGCGGAGCTTTTCTGGTATCCTTCTGGAGGTTGGGGCATTGAACCAGAATGGGCACTTTGCAAAGCTTCCATTACAGAATCTGCAGCAGGGAGCTGTGGCTTGAAAGTCTCAGTTGCCTCAAGGGGAGCAACCCTTGAACACCGTTGTGCACACCGGCGGTCAGGGAAGCCATCTGACTGAAGAAGGAGTCCTTCCAGGATATGTTATCTCGGAGGACTCCGGAGGCAGTTGTGAGGCACTGACAGGTTGGAAGGGTAGCAAACTCTGCTGTGAGAGAAGCAAAGCAGCGCATGTGGGAGGAGTTCAGAGTAACCATGGAGAAGGACTTTCAGTCGGCACTGAGGTGCTTCTGGCGGACCGTGAAGCACCTCGAGAGAGGAAAACGGGGAACCATCCAAGCTGTCGGCAGTAAGTATGGGACTCTGTTGACCTCACTTGAGGAGGTAATTGGGCCCTGGAAGAAACACTTTGAAGAACTCCTGCATCAGACTGGAGTGCCCTCTGTAATGGGGGCAGAGCTGGAAGCTCATGGGGGATCATCGTCAAGTTTCCCTGGTGGAAGTCACTGAGGTAGCCAAACAACTCTGCAGTGGCAAGGCCCCGGGGGTTGATGTCCAGAAATGCTGAAGGCTCTGGGTGTGGAGGGACTGTCTTGGATGAGATGTCTCTTCAACATTGCGTTGAGGTCTGCGACAGCGCCTAAGGAGTAGCAGACTGGGGTTGGTGGTCCCCATATTTAAAAGGGACCAGAGTGTGTGTATCAGTTACAGGGGCATCGCACTGCTCAGCCTCCCTGGTAAAATGGTGGAAAGGAAGGTTTGGCCAATAGCCGAACCTCGCATTGAAGAGGAGCAATGTGGGTTCCATCCCGGCTGTGGAACAACTGACCAGGATCCTGGAGGGGGCCTGAGAGTATGCCCATCCTGTCTACATGTCATTTGTGGACTTAGAGAAAGCGTATGAACGGGTACCCTGAGAAATACTGTGGGAGGTGCTACGGGAGTATGGAGTGAGGGGGTCCCTTCTCAGGGCCATCCAGTCTCTGTACTCACAAAGCAAGAGCTGTGTTTGGGTCATGACAGAAAGAACTAGATCGTGAGAACAAGCGGCTGAAATGGGCTTCTTCAGGAGGGTGGCGGGTGTCTTCCTTAGAGATAAGGTGAGAAGCTTGGTCATCCTTGAGGAGCTTTTCATAGATCTGCTGCTCCTTTGTGTTGAGAGGAGCCAGCTGACGCGGTTCGGGCATCTGGTAAGGATGCCCTCTGGGCGCCTCCCTAGGGAGATGTTCCAGGCACGTCCTTCTGGGTGGAGAGATTAGATCTCCACACTGGCCCGGGGAATGCCTTGGTATTCTCTAGTTAGAGCTGGTAAATGTCGCCCGGGAAAGGGAAGTCTGGGGTCCCCTACTCGAGCTATTGCCTCCGTGACCCCGTCCTGGATAAGTGGTTGAGGATAAGTGAGATAAAATCTCTTTCTGGGGACGGCATGACATAAATGCACTGATAAAACCTTCTTGCCTCTCAATCAAGTTGTGCTTTCCACATAAATACACAAATTCTTGATTGTTCCTGCTCACAGACTGCAAACTAGGGGTGAATCCAGAGAGAAAGAGGGTGTCAACACACCTTGATTAAAAGTTAGCTTTTGAAGACATTTTTGACACTATTGCAACTACTTACTGCAACTACTTATAATAATAATTTTAACAACTAAAATGTTTAAATCAGTGTTAATCTGGGCATGTGTTTTACATAGTTCTGAACTAAGTTGAATTGAGGAGCCATATAAAAATAAGTTTAGTTAATTAAACTTTTCTGCATAAGTGAAGTGAAGTAAAGCAGTATCTTTTTTATTTAATCTCTCATCCCGGGCATTCCTGAGTCTGTTTGGGGTTCTAGCTTTAAAATCAGGTCAATAAGGATGAGAAGTCAAAAATATGAAAATGGTTGCAGCTCTTGTGGTTAATTATCTTATCAAACAATTATGTCAATTTTGGTTAAAGGCAAAGAAAAGGTGAAAATGTGCAAAAGAAAATACAAATACAATACACATAAGCAGTACAACTAAATTGAGGGGGATCAGGGATGGAAAGTAGTCATCAAAAACCGTCCAGAATGCATCCCTGGACACCAAAACAAACAAAACAACAACAAAAAAACACTGCTGACAAAGGTCCACTTTTACCTAAGACAACCCCCATTTCAGATCCTGGCTACAGGCCTGAGATTGTAATTGGTAGTGAATCAAAGAAAAGCTGTCCTCTTAAAACGTGTTTATCCTGAAGTGTTTTAATAATATGTAGGTTAACGTTTTTCTATAATTTGATGGCTGCATCTGAAAAGATCAGCAGTGGTTAGAGAGTGAAATCTTGTAAAATCAATTAGCTGTCTCAATCTTGGTTTTCTGTAAACTGTAGGACTTGATCACAAAAAGGGTTTCTTTAAAAAGGTACATGGTGAACAGTTTGATTTAACTGTGGGGGAAAAAAAAAATTCCTTTTTTTTTTTTTGCTTTCATCCCTGCATGTAGTGGTGAACCTGTAGCACTAATACTAGTGTCAACATGACCCTTGAGGATTAATTACTGTTACTGAAGATTTTGAAATTGAGCCATATTTTATGCAACCGACCAGTGGCTTGCAAACCTTTTCAGCCCTAAAGAGAAATTTGGTGACTCTCTGGTACCCAAACAGAAAAATAGATTGTGATGTATCATAAGATCTACATTTATGAACTACTAATGAAGAACACAATAAACCATGAATTGAAATGGATACAAAATATATTTATTCTATTAAAAATTTAAACAACTAAAGCAGAGGGTATGGAGGGGGTCTCATATGCTGTACAGTTCTAATTAATGTTTATTGTATAAGGTACAAATAAGAAAGAGCAGTTCTCATCATCTTATTAGCCTAACCTGATCAAAGTCCATGATGTCATCACATTTAACATTCAAACAGTATACCATGCACCAAATGGCTTTTAAAAAAGGCTTTGTAACAGGTTGTGCCCCATAGGCCCTCTGTAATAACAGGATAGAAAGGTTTAGAAAGTTGTGACACTTTCTGTGGGATTTCAACAAATACTACTGGTTACTTCACATTGGTAATAATATTCCATAAATGTATTAATTATAGCAAGACTTGGGTTCCCTTTCCTCTATTATTATTATTACTATTATTTTATGTGTAAAAATTGTTTGATTAATACTTTTTATGTATGAAAACTGATTAAAGTAAACAATTAAAAAAAAAAAAATCCAGACCCCACAGTTATATTGCACCTTTTGCACCTGCATTGTTGTATGGCACATCTGCACAGGGGACACCACTGGAAAAAAAATGTCAAAAACTGTGGTCCATGCAAACCTATTGAGTGATAGATGAAATTGTGTTAGGCCACATTTTATGAAGTAGACCTCTTGAAACACTGCTGTGTGTGTGCACAAGCCACAATGTGTTTACGATGTGTTTTCACACGTGTTCATGCACTGTGGAAAGCTGCACTTGCATAAAATGCACTAAATTGAGAGTAACACTGAGTGGCAAACATTATTGTATTTTTGTGGATAATGGTAAATATGGAAAAACATTTATTGACCAGTGACTTATATTTCATCTTGGCATTCATTTTGCATTTTGATGCATTACTTTTTTAACAAATGCGTTCTTAAAGGTAATGGATCCCCCTCCAATCAAGATATTTTTCCATTTTCTTCTGAAATGTTAGCCCAAAAGTATGCAGTCCACATTTATGTTGACGTGCTGTCCCTGATCAGTCTGTCTTACTGTCTCCGGCAGAGGACATGAGGCAACCAAGCTAATTACAAAAGTTGGTGTTTTACATGAAGGTGTCAGAGATGGGCTGTTCACATAATAGCGATACTGCCTATGACCATTTTAAATCTGTACAGTGTGATGTGTTATGAAATGCCGTCTTAATGTTAGCAAAATATTAAAGGCTGTCTGAGGGGGAAGAAATGTGTTTTTCAACTGTTTGAAGTTAAGCAATTAAAAGGTAAAAGTAAGTTCTGTGAACTTCTCCCTTTTTTTTTCTTTTTTTTTACTTGGGGCCAATGCAGCCGTTCCAATATGGATCTGCATGTTGATTTGGCACACGGTTTACACCGGAAGCCCTTCCTAATGCAACTTTACATTACACATAGAATGGGCAGTGGTGGTCTTGAGCGAGCTCTCCACAATTTCTCTTATACTCACTCGACTGGTAAGCCACTGAAAGCCAAGATAGGCATGTCCCAACTTGTCCTCTGACACTCCAAAACAGAGGCGTTCTTTGTCTCGCTCCATCAGTGAATCCGTCGTGATGCGCGAAGCCTCCGCGCGGCTTTCCATGACAAAATCTCTTGTTAAAAGTGAAATCTGCCGGAAAATGGCTGATGTCCAGCTCTTGTGATAACCAGAGAAATTGCACACGATGGTCCATACAGCCATCCGTTTAGAAATGAAATGGTCATTTCAGCCTGTCGATCGCGGCTCGGAGCGCGGCGCGCCATTGTGGGCCGTCCTTAAAGCGGTAGTAGCACTCCTTAATCTCTGTGAAGCCCATAAAATTTTCACCGAAAGCCATGTGAATTTTCTGAATGGTTTCCAGCTGCCTGTCTCTAACAGTTTCTGAAAAAATTCTGATGGAACAAAGCCCAAATCATTCCGCCATTTCCTCGCAATGAAAAAACGACGAGAGGGGTAGACCAGTGCTCACTCAAAGCCTGCCCACAGGCGAATGACGCAACCGACAGGCGTGAAAAAACTCATGCATGCGCATGAAGGTTCAAGCTTGGCTGATGTAAAAACATATGAATCAAATCCATATATTTTTTGCATAAAATAAAAAGGTCAGATACTTTTCTCACAGACCTCGTATTGACAAACATTTTTTAGTAACTGTCAAGAGTTTGAGGTCATAATCCCAGTGGAAATTTTTGAAAATTTGATGGCTTTTGTGCATTAGAACCTTTGGTCATAAATGTAGAACCTTACAGATGGACTTCCTTTTTGGATTTTCACACTGGAGACATACATATTTTGTATTGATACACTATTCTTTGATCTTATGTGATTAGCATACAATTTGTAGACCCATTGGCATCTTTAAAATCTGATGTAATTAAATTTATAGCTACTACAGTGTTCCCCCTCATTAGTGGCCCCTTTCAGGCCACCCCTCATATATGGCCACATTTCACATTTTTCTATTGATTTCACCTCTCAAGAGAGGCCACCCCTCAAACGTGGCCAGTAGCCCACTCAAAAGGATGAAAATCCCGGCAACAGTGGCCATTACGTGGAAATTCCCAACTGGGTTTTCCCACAGAAGTCGCATCAAAACTCTCCTGTGAACATGAGCTTCTGAGATTACTCCAGTAAACAAAAGAACAAAGAAAAATGGGTCCTGTTAGAAAAACTTCTGCATCTCAGAAAAGAAAATCTTTAACATTAGAAGAAAAGGTGAACATCATTCGTTTGAATGAGAAAGGAGAAGGTTCCCGAAAGTTGGCTGTTGATTTCAGTGTTAGTAAAACGCAGCTTAACAACAACATTCATACAAACGCTGAAGATGTACTGCAGGAAGAAACACTTGCATAATGTGTTGATGGAAATGGATGATGTTTCCAAGGCATCAGATGTTGCCAGGATTTTCTGTTCCTATTTTGTGGACTGACCTTGTTTTGATTTTACATTTTTTTTTTTTTTTACTTTAAAGGATCCAATTCTTGTGCTGTGATGTTTTGAACTTTGAGTGGAAGACATGGTTTGTCTGTGACTGTACAGTAGACAGTAAATCTCTGATGTTTTTCCTCATACATGCTTGCTTGTAGTAATATGTTATTAAGTACCATACTGTACACATGTTTGTCTCCCCCTCAACAAAGTCCACCCCTCTGATGTGATCACTTTTAGTTTGCAGTACAGGTGGCCTTAATAGAGGGGGACCACTGTATATGAGAAAACTAAATCGCTAAACCTCTGGAGGGGGTCAGTGGTAGATTATTTACCCATGAAATTATCCTACATGTATTATAAAATACTAGTGTAGATATCCCTGTGCGTATAATAGGCTGAAGGTGTATTGTCAACACCAGGGCGGGAGTTGGGCGGTGTCAACAATTGACTTGTTGGCACAATTGCTCTGGAATGGAGAGGCCTAGTGTGACCAAACTTGCAGGAAAGTTGTATCAGTTCAAGGTCTTGGTAAAGTTTAAAAACTGATGACCTTGACCAATAGGTCTTACTAAGACCACAGGAATTCTGCCACCCAGGGATTTTGCTGCCGTGGAGGTAAGGGGTACCACTAGCGGCTGCAAGTTTTTTTTTCACTTTTCTGTTTTTGATGTTGATTGTAGTGGATTCCTTGTGGGCAGTGTGTTGCCTGCCGCAACACAGTGAATTGTGGTCAGTGTGCCAACTGCAAGCATGGACTGCAGAGCCCTGAAACCAGAAAACGGACATGCAGGAAGCGCAAATGTATATGTCCCATCCGTAAGGTAGGGTGATATGGACACATTGTATATTTTGTTGCTTATTTTTGCACTGCAGCCTTTGGACTTCACATCTTGTTGTTTTGTTTGTTAGCAAAGCCATGTGATTGGAAACTTTGTGGCACAGAAACCTCAAAATGACATTCCAGATCCTTTTGAAGACAACATGGGTTTTCAGGTAATAACACCATCATAATAATTTGTTCAGTCTTTCTGTGTTTACTTTAACGGTGTAATCTCTCTGGGTTTTTTTTGTTTGTTTTCTCATTTATTTATCTTTTTTTTTTTTCATAAAAAAAACCCACCTGCACATCACTTACAAAGTGCGAACATAAAGAAAGTGCAGTCAAAACACGTAAATGTGCTGCAACCTGAACCTTCACAAGTACCCAACACCAATATACCAGCGTTAAGCCCTCCAAAATAATAATTAAAATAAATAAATATTAATAAATAATACCCCATGACCTGATCCCAGATAAGTGGTTGAAGATGAGAAGAGGTAATAATGAGTGCGTTGCCTGTGGTCAAGGGTGGTAATAAATTATGCAAAGTTTCTATGAGTTGGAATGACGTGTGAGTCCAGAATGTTTTTAGAACCTTGAACCTCAACAGCTTTTAGAAGAAGAACTCAATCAACCCTTTTACGAGGTCTATTAGAAAAGTATCCGACCTTATTATTTTTTTCAAAAACCATATGGATTTGAATCACGTGTGATTACATCAGACATGCTTGAACCCTCGTGGGCATGCGAGATTTTTGTCACGCCTGTCGGTTACGTCATTCGCCTGTGGGCAGTCTTTGAGTGAGGAGTCGTCCACCCTCTCGTCGTTTTTTCATTGTTTAGGAATGGCTCAGAGACTGTTGCTTTGTTTGATAAAATTTTTTCAAAACTGTAAGGCACAACTGAGTGGACACCATTCAATAAATTCAGCTGGTTTTCGGTAAAAATTTTAACGGCTGATGAGAGATTTTGGTCTGGTAGTGTCGCTTTAAGGACGGTCCACGGCGCCTGACGGCGATCTGCGCTTCGAGGCGGCAGCGTCTCGCCGTTTCAAGTTGAAAACTTCCACATTTCAGGCTCTGTTGACGCAGTAAGTCGTCAGAGAACAGAGAACTTTCAGAAGAAGTCGGCATGAGGAGTTTATTCGGACATTCCATTGTTAACGGTCATTTTGTAATGAAAGAACGTGCGGGCAGAGTCGCATGTCGGGCTGGACCCGACCGCGGGGGGTCGCGGCAGGAGAAACACCTCCGTTGGAAATCTTAACGGGCAAGTTGGAACATGCCCAAGCTGTTAAACAATTTCTCAGTTACTCACTTGTTGAAAGCCATTAAAAGCCGCCTGAATTCTACAAATGGTTTTCAACACGGAGGTGTTTTTCCTGTCGCGGCGCACACAGATTTGCCGAGTCGTCACGGAAACGACTCGGCGAATTTGCGCGTACGTCTTTCATTAAAAAAATGTCCTTAAACAGTGGAATGTCCGCATAAATTCCTCATGCCGGCCTCTTCTGAATCTTCTCTGTTCTCTCACGATGTCCTGGGTGAATTAAGCCTTAAATTAGGATGTTTTCAGCTCGAAACAGGCCGACGACAGCGCCTGGAAGTGCTGCAGGACGTCCCGCTCCGTGGGAAGTCCTTACACCGACAGAAACACCCCATAATCTCTCATCAGCCGTTAAACTTTTCACAGAAAACCAGCTTAATTTCTCGAATAGTGTCCACTCGGATATTCCTCACAGGTCCAGAAAAAATTTTGATAAAGCAACGCGCGCCGTCTCGAGCAGCGTGTGAAACAAAGGAATTCAGCCGAGAGGGCGGGACCACATCTCACTCAAGGCCTGCCCACAGGGAAATGACGTCACCGACACGCGTGAAAAAACTCACGCATGCGCACGAGGGTTCAAGCATGATTGGTGTAATCGCATGTCATTCAAATCCATATAGTTAAAAAAAAAAATAAAAGGGTCGGTTTATTATCTAAGAGACCTCGTATTTCCTAATAATGAGCTGTCTCAGAGAAAATCATGAGCGGGTGGCTGGATGAGTGACTGATTTTGATGAAATTTCCACCATATACCCTTTAAGTAGATTGATTAGGAATGGCAAAGTTATTTTTCCATCAGGCAAAATTTTACTTGAAATTTGGTCCATTCAAAATTTGATGTCAAAATGGCCTCAGATTTTGTTACATTAAAAATATAGTAAAAATGGACAAATTTGACATATCGGTTCTCAATTCTCGAGGGGTAGACAGAAAAAGTGAGTGTGATTCCTGATACAGGGTACCAGTGACCTTCAAAAACCACTGTTCGTTCTGTGGCATATTTCCTTATATTTCTGCAATTGACACTTTTTGAATCCTATAGGTGAGCACTTTCAGGGCCAAATCTGGGTGAAGGAGAAATTTGAAATTTCTCATAAATCAGTCAATTTTACGCTTATTTCAGCAAATAAGATGTCCTTTCCTATGTAGAGGTCAAGGTCATTCTCAGATTTTACCATTTTTCACATATCTTTTGAGCTTAGCATGACATTTTAGCACCTGAAATGATAACATTTAGTTTGTGACTACATCAATTGATAGAACATACTGTTAGCATAAATTTAATTGCTAACATGCACAGTTTTAAGTATCTTCACATTCCGTGAGGTTATCAAATCGAGCATTCTAAACGCAGAAGTTGATGAAAAACTTGTTACATTTTTTTATACCAATATACATTTATTACAAAGAGGTATTTTCTCCACTCATACCATGACATGCAAAGTTAACAAACTCAAAATTGTAAAAGTAGAAGTTTACATTCATTCTCATTATATGTAACTCGTATTGTGCAAGGACAATTTTCTCTTAAAACTGATAATTTTGTTGATTTTGTGTCAGCTTACCAAGGTAATGACATATATCTATGACACCAAAGATTACAATTAATTAGAAATTGTATTTGTACTGATATATCACCCTTTCTGTTTTTGATAGGTAGCTATTGGTACTCTGTACAAAGAAATGGTTGTCTAAGCCACACACAGATATGGTCATATGAACAAGACAAGAACAACGTGACCTCTCAGTCCAAAATTTTGTCACCTTTTGAACTAAGTCAACTCATGAATAATGATTTCTTCAATCTTTACCAAGCTATACATCTCAAGAATTCTCACTGTAGATTCAGTGGCCCTGACATTTCAAAATTAGAAATACTCAACACAAGGCACAGATTCAGACAAACTCCAAGATACAAGGTCTTGGCCTAGGGTTACACTGCAATATTCTGATTACACATGTGACATCTTATGGGAAATGTATGTTGGTATAAAAAAATTTAACGCAAGTTTTTCATCAACTTCTTTTGCATTTAGAATGCTCTATTTGATAACCTCACAGAATGTGAAGATACTTAAAAACTATGCATGTTAGCAATTAACTTTATGCTAACAATATGTTCTATCAATTGATGTAGTCACAAACTAAATTTTAACATTCCAGGTGATAAAATGTCCTGTTAAGTACAAAAGATATGTGAAAATTTTAAAAAATAACTAAATAAATAAGGGCAGGCCATATAAGGAATAAATATCTGTAAAATTAAGAAAGATATTATCCCTAAAAAGATCACAGAAACATTTAATGCCCTTCTTACCCCATAGATGAAATGCAGTGTCTGGGGTGGGGGGTGATCATTACATCATGGGCCAAGACCAGAAGCAGAAAAACATTTTGAAGTTAAGTTGAAATTGTTACCATATTTTAAGCAAGGCAAGACAAATAATTGGAATAAAGAAAGGCAATGTGATGTCAGCTGGCTGCTTGCTTGAACAAAATAAACCACGATGGCAGAAAACGCTCTGACACAGCTTATTTCTGTATAAATCTAATATGTTTCTCGTATATTTTGTGAAAGTTAGCCAAAATAAACACTTGTAAATCCAAAAACACTGTTTTTGAAACCAGTTAACAACTCTGAAGTGAATTGAAAGACATCGTACAGATGTTATGCCAATCTTGTGAAAAATTTGGGGAATATGCTGGATACGTTGAATAAGTTGTGCCACCATCACACCATGACGATTTAGCCAACGTATGCTGACAGCCCTGTTTCCACCTGGGTGGTATGGCACGGCACGGTATGGTGTGGGTCGGAACGGATAAGTCTGGCTTGGTTTGTGTTTCCACCAGAAACCCTTTTTTTTTTGGCAGGCAGAGCACGAAGATATTGACAAGCACGTCATCGACCGCACGTACACTTTCGCGCGGCTTCTCCCCATCACATTGAGGCCAAACAGAGTAACATTTTTAAAATTTCACGTAATTTTTGCTTTGGTGGCTGATGGAATTTATTTTCATCATGTGCAGAATGCTGACGAGTCGACTGATACCTGTGATAAACGCTGCCATGAATGATTGAGGTGCTGTAACTCAACGTTTAAAATAAGTTAAGTGTCTTGTGGCACAAAGTACCAGTGTTCTCTGGTTCAGGCTGAGAAATGCACAGAGGGACTTCTTTTAAAATGCTCCGTTTCTTCAGCCATGACAAGGACCTAAAGTATTTTCAGACATCGTTTTCCAAAGTCAAGATGTGTTATGTGGATGTTTTCGTCGGTTGTGATGATGAATCAGACTGAAATGAACAGTTAAGATTATTCAGAAATGTTTTAATATTTGCAATAGTGTGAACTGTTCGCATAAGGACTGCAGCTTTCAATTGTTGAGCCAATCAGTGGACAGCATCGACGGACATATTCAGACTTACGAGAAACTGACAAGAAACGTGTGTCAACAATTGCATAACTTGCCTTCAGCTCATGTCCCGCATGTGCGTATTTTTTGTACGTTGACATATGCTGGCTACAATGTCAAGGTGTGACAGGCCTGTTCTCTAGATGCAGTGAGAAGGAAAATGAAAAACATCCCTATGGAATTCCCTCCAGAAAATGTGTTTTCTTCATTAAAGTGAGCTGTAATTACAACACATTATAAAAATAAACCAACATTATAATGCTTGGATTTTGGTAGAAACTAAATTTTGTCAGTTTTGTGCAGTTTGAAAGGCTGTACATTTTTAAGGCAAAAAATGGTCATGTACTGGTTCCACTAGGTTGGTGATTTGTTGAACTATATGACTCACATGCCTCTGGCACTTCTCAGTTATTGAACAAGTTCCCTTTTCTTGGCTACAGTTAATCCAGATTATAAAGTAAATCAGAACTGCTGCTGTTGTCAATTAAGAGTTGGGAAGCACTTTGGATACAAATGCACTGGTTTTGATCATGACGTTCTAACCATATTTTAAAATGTGTACATAAAATATAGGGGCGCCAGTAATTCTGACCACAACAGTATATGCTCTGAAAACAATAGTTTTGGGGTATTTAGGAGCTACCCTGTCTATATTTCCATTTGTCCATGAAAATGATAAGTGCAACTGTTCCAAAACTGGTTGTTGAATTTCACTGAAATTTCATAGAAAAGTAGCACACTATGTGCATGAAGGAAAATAATTCCTGTCCAACATCTTCAATGGGGAAAGAAGAGGACTTTTGTGTTTAACTGATGCATTCCCACAGTTTTCCTATTAAATGGACTTGTAAGCAAAAGTCCTCCATAAGTGGGTTATAGACTCCAATAAAATTTCACAATATCAAAATCTACATGAAGGAAGATAATTTTGGTCTATCTTCTGGTGGAGTTGATTAGGTATTTGTTTTTTTGTTTTTATTTTTTATTTATTATTATTTGTCAGTGACATGTATAAGCAGACCTGCTAGGCTTTTCACTACAGAGGCTGTTAAATCAGGTGTTTCATCACAAACATTTTCTTACCATGATACATAAAGTACATGCAATCAAATTGTGTGGCAGAATGGGGGGGTGGGGTGGGGCGGTGGTGTATCATTTTTGTGAGCTTGCTCACAGATTTCCAGTTTGTAATGTCATTGATGTTTTTGTCTACGCAGCACCAGAGCCTTAAAAACAATGATTCTGATAATTTCTCTGTCAACGTGGATGTTGATGATGAAGAGGAGCTGTCAACGGATGACGACGATGATGTGAGTTTTTCTCTCTGTCTTTAAATAGATCAGGAGGTGTGGTTGCCTAAAGAGATCCATCAGCCAAAGCACATCCTTATTGTATTGTTGACTTGGCCTCTGCTGGCTTGAAAGGTACACAATGTGAGCATTTGTTGTTTACAGTGTAGTCCAAGTTGAGCCAAGTCAGTTTTAATTATATAGTGCAAAGTTGCAACATAGAGTAGATGTAGACTGTCCTCAGTACTACAGTATATAAAATAGAGACCAGGGATTCTCCACAGATTAAGCACTTGGATTCAGTAGTGAGGAAATATTTGCTTTTAACAGGACAAATCCTTGAACTGACCTCTGCTTTAAGGAGAGGCCATCTGTTGCAAGTGAGGTAAGACAGGGAGAAATAGACAGGGTCTTCAGGAGAGAGTGGGGGAAAAAAGAGAACTAACAACAGTGATAATATTGGTGTGCTTTGAGCTACCACAGAACAGCAGGTGAATGGTAAGCACTGTTCAGAATCACACAGCACCAGAGCTGGCAATATCTGCCTAATATGATAACAAGAGGGTGTCTAGCAGCTGTGGGGGGGAAAGAACAATGGTTGGTGACTTGCATGCATTTGCAGAAAATGCAAAGGTATGAGCATATTTTGACTGTAGAAAAATATTTGACCATCAACAAAAGCTTTTTAAAGCATACCTTTAGTGTTTAGCAATTTAATTTATTTCATTATGTGTTAACATCATTTATAATAATTTATTTACTGTGTATTTTGGTGTTGTCATAACTACAGAGGTCTGAAACAGTAATACAGTAATTTATTATATTAGTCTATGTATTTAAAATATAAAGGTTCTCCAGTCCTCTGTACACACTTTTTTCTTTAAGATACACTTTATATATATGTTGACTTTTTAAAAACTTACCCTGATGTCTAGACTGGTGGAAGTGTATTAATTGGAGGATTAAGCAGATGTGTCTGTTTTTATAGTCATGGAGAACCTCTTCTTAGTTTTGTATTTGGTAACTTGGGTTACAGCAAAAACACATTGCAACTTGATGTGATTGTTTTGTTAATATGGACCAAAAATTGTCCACCTCTGAGGTCTTTCAGATGTTTAAAACTTTATCATACACAAAGTGTCTTATTTTGTTTTGATAGTTTTTATACTTACATTTTTATTTTCAGAATGTAATTTTCTTAAGACATCTAGAGGCGACATGCATAGGCAGAGCTTGATGAAGGTGATTGTGGTTTACCCGCCCAGAGCGGTATCTTGTAGGGGCAGGCACAAGTGCTTGAGAAAACATCAAAAATTTTAATTTGTGCAGAGCAAAGGTTTTCAGTTGTTAATTTACACGTCATGTCACCCAATCAGGCAGTCACCCACAGGAACGCTCGCAGAAACAGTTTTAAAAAATAAAAATGGTCATTGATGTTAAAGGGGGCCATACACTGTATTAACTTTTGATCAGGATCATTTGGGTAGTTTCTGTTGCCATTCTGATTTAAAAAGAGTAAACACAGTTGTTTGACAACGATGGCTTCACCCAACCACGAACCATGAGTGAAAAAGACGTTTTTGTGTTATCATTTTTATTCTCTGAAAAATGGCCAAAAAAATCTAAAAATTTGCCAGGGTATGTAAACTTATGAGCACAACTGTATAATTATTTGTGAAATGCCCACGACTGCATTGCTGTTTGTAATGACAAATAACGTGTATTGGATTATTTTGTTTTGTTGCAATTGTTTGGTTTCTGCACATAGCATACAAAGAAAAGACTCGTACATCAGGGATAAATAAGTATTTGATCCACTGTTGATTTTTCCCACCAGCAAACAATGGAGAGGTCTGTAATCTAAATTTTTATTGTAGGTACACTTCAACTATGAGAAACAAGTTTGGTCAAAAATGGTGAAACAGCACAAAACCGTTCGAATTTGCACACTACGAAACATCGCGCCGATGAGCAGGCATGCACGATCCTGGTGCAAGAGTTTGTGCGCGCGACGATGTCTTTCGAGCAAGAACACAGTGCATGGTGCACCACATCATGGTGCTTATGTGGGACCACATTGCGCAGCTTATGTGGAATAAATAACAAAAAGAAAAAAACAACACCCACGGGACACAAACCTGCGCCTTCCAGAAGCTCTGATTGCCAGTCAGAAACTTTACCACTGAGCTACGGAGCTGTCCTTTGAAAGCTGCCTGAATCGGCCTCATATCAGGAAGGACATGGAAGTATTACAGAAAAGAATTAAAATCACACAGCATATCAAAACACCACATTTATCAAGCGAGCAGTACAAATATGATCCGTCTGTTCCTCTGTAGATGTGGGCTTCATAGATAATTGGCAAAGCTTCTGGGGAAAACCTGGTCTTGTTAGGAGAGACGGCATCCATCCCACTTTGGATGGAGCAGCTCTCATTTCTAGAAATCTGGCCAATTTTCTTAAATCCTCCAAACCGTGACTATCCAGGGTTGGGACCAGGAAGCAGAGTTGTAGTCTTACACACCTCTCTGCAGCTTCTCTCCCCCTGCCATCCCCTCATTACCCCATCCCCGTAGAGACGGTGCCTGCTCCCAGACCACCAATAACCAGCAAAAATCTATTTAAGCATAAAAATTCAAAAAGAAAAAATAATATAGCACCTTCAACTGCACCACAGACTAAAACAGTTAAATGTGGTCTATTAAACATTAGGTCTCTCTCTTCTAAGTCCCTGTTAGTAAATGATATAATAATTGATCAACATATTGATTTATTCTGCCTTACAGAAACCTGGTTACAGCAGGATGAATATGTTAGTTTAAATGAGTCAACACCCCCTGAGTCACACTAACTGCCAGAACGCTCGTAGCACAGGCCGAGGCGGAGGATTAGCAGCAATCTTCCATTCCAGCTTATTAATTAATCAAAAACCCAGACAGAGCTTTAATTCATTTGAAAGCTTGACTCTTAGTCTTGTCCATCCAAATTGGAAGTCCCAAAAACCAGTTGTATTTGTTGTTATCTATCATCCTCCTGGTCGTTACTGTGAGTTTCTCTGTGAATTTTCAGACCTTTTGTCTGACTTAGTGCTTAGCTCAGATAAGATAATTATAGTGGGCGATTTTAACATCCACACAGATGCTGAGAATGACAGCCTCAGCACTGCATTTAATCTATTATTAGACTCTATTGGCTTTGCTCAAAATGTAAATGAGTCCACCCACCACTTTAATCATATCTTAGATCTTGTTCTGACTTATGGTATGGAAATTGAAGACTTAACAGTATTCCCTGAAAACTCCCTTCTGTCTGATCATTTCTTAATAACATTTACTCTGATGGACTACCCAGCAGTGGGGAATAAGTTTCATTACACTAGAAGTCTTTCAGAAAGCGCTGTAACTAGGTTTAAGGATATGATTCCTTCTTTGTTCTCTAATGCTATATAGCAACACAGTGCAGAGTAGCTACCTAAACTCTGTAAGTGAGATAGAGTATCTCGTCAATAGTTTTACATCCTCATTGAAGACAACTTTGGATGCTGTAGCTCCTCTGAAAAAGAGAGCTTTAAATCAGAAGTGCCTGACTCCGTGGTATAACTCACAAACTCGCAGCTTAAAGCAGATAACCCGTAAGTTGGAGAGGAAATGGCGTCTCACTAATTTAGAAGATCTTCACTTAGCCTGGAAAAAGAGTCTGTTGCTCTATAAAAAAGCCCTCCGTAAAGCTAGGACATCTTACTACTCATCACTAATTGAAGAAAATAAGAACAACCCCAGGTTTCTTTTCAGCACTGTAGCCAGGCTGACAAAGAGTCAGAGCTCTATTGAGCCGAGTATTCCTTTAACTTTAACTAGTAATGACTTCATGACTTTCTTTGCTAATAAAATTTTAACTATTAGAGAAAAAATTACTCGTAACCATCCCAAAGACGTATCGTTATCTTTGGCTGCTTTCAGTGATGCCGGTATTTGGTTAGACTCTTTCTCTCAGATTGTTCTGTCTGAGTTATTTTCATTAGTTACTTCATCCAAACCATCAACATGTCTATTAGACCCCATTCCTACCAGGCTGCTCAAGGAAGCCCTACCATTATTTAATGCTTCGATCTTAAATATGATCAATCTATCTTTATTAGTTGGCTATGTACACAGGCTTTTAAGGTGGCAGTAATTAAACCATTACTTAAAAAGGCATCACTTGACCCAGCTATCTTAGCTAATTATAGGCCAATCTCCAACCTTCCTTTTCTCTCAAAAATTCTTGAAAGGGTAGTTGTAAAACAGCTAACTGATCATCTGCAGAGGAATGGTCTATTTGAAGAGTTTCAGTCAGGTTTTAGAATTCATCATAGTACAGAAACAGCATTAGTGAAGGTTACAAATGATCTTCTTATGGCCTCAGACAGTGGACTCATCTCTGTGCTTGTTCTGTTAGACCTCAGTGCTGCTTTTGATACTGTTGACCATAAAATTTTATTACAGAGATTAGAGCATGACATAGGTATAAAAGGCACTGCGCTGCGGTGGTTTGAATCATATTTATCTTATAGATTACAATTTGTTCATGTAAATGGAGAATCTTCTTCACAGACTAAGGTTAATTATGGAGTTCCACAAGGTTCTGTGCTAGGACCAATTTTATTCACTTTATACATGCTTCCCTTAGGCAGTATTATTAGACGGCATTGCTTAAATTTTCATTGTTACGCAGATGATACCCAGCTTTATCTATCCATGAAACCAGAGGACACACCAATTAGCTAAACTGCAGGATTGTCTTACAGATATAAAGACATGGATGACCTCTAATTTCCTGCTTTTAAACTCAGATAAAACTGAAGTTATTGTACTTGGCTCCACAAATCTTAGAAACATGGTGTCTAACCAGATCCTTACTCTGGATGGCATTACCCTGACCTCTAGTAATACTGTGAGAAATCTTGGAGTCATTTTTGATCAGGATATGTCATTCAAAGCGCATATTAAACAAATATGTAGGACTGCTTTTTTGCATTTATGCAATATCTATAAAATTAGAAAGATCTTGTCTCAGAGTGATGCTGAAAAACTAATTCATGCATTTATTTCCTCTAGGCTGGACTATTGTAATTCATTATTATCAGGTTGTCCTAAAAGTTCCCTGAAAAGCCTTCAGTTAATTCAAAATGCTGCAGCTAGAGTACTAAGGGGGACTAGAAGGAGAGAGCATATCTCGCCCATATTGGCCTCTCTTCATTAGCTTTCTGTTAATTCTAGAATAGAATTTAAAATTCTTCTTCTTACTTATAAGGTTTTGAATAATCAGGTCCCATCTTATCTTAGGGACCTCATAGTACCATATCACCCCAATAGAGTGCTTCGCTCTCAGACTGCAGGCTTACTTGTAGTTCCTAGGGTTTGTAAGAGTAGAATGGGAGGCAGAGCCTTCAGCTTTCAGGCTCCTCTCCTGTGGAACCAGCTCCCAATTCGGATCAGGGAGACAGACACCCTCTCTACTTTTAAGATTAGGCTTAAAACTTTCCTTTTTGCTAAAGCTTATAGTTAGGGCTGGATCAGGTGACCCTGAACCATCCCTTAGTTATGCTGCTATAGACTTAGACTGCTGGGGGGTTCCCATGATGCACTGAGTGTTTCTTTCTCTTTTTGCTCTGTATGCACCACTCTGCATTTAATCATTAGTGATTGATCTCTGCTCCCCTCCACAGCATGTCTTTTTCCTGGTTCTCTCCCTCAGCCCCAACCAGTCCCAGCAGAAGACTGCCCCTCCCTGAGCCTGGTTCTGCTGGAGGTTTCTTCCTGTTAAAAGGGAGTTTTCCTTCCCACTGTCGCCAAGTGCTTGCTCAAAGGGGGTCGTTTTGACCGTTGGGGTTTTTACGTAATTATTGTATGGCCTTGCCTTACAATATAAAGCGCCTTGGGGCAACTGTTTGTTGTGATTTGGCGCTATATAAATAAAATTGATTGATTGATTGATCGATGACCCATGGTCACTGACATATGGTCATGAAATGATACGAATGAGAACCATTGTTCACTGATCATGTTCACATCTACTGGTCCGGTGCGTCCAGTCGCCTCCTCGCGCGTGTTCTGCCTGACGCATGTCTTGTGGAAGGCGAGCCACAGCACAGACACCACGTCAGCAGAGCTCACGTGGGTGACGTGACGTCAGATCGCCCGCTGCATGTTCTAATCTGACGGTCCGTTTCACCCTGGCAGTCTGTCAATGTTTGCTCCATGCGTGTGCTCGCTCACTCGCTGCAGCTTGTCGCCACGGTGATATATGATTTTATTTGTGTCCACTTGATCAAACATCAAACAGACCCACATGCGCCACATTGGTCAGTTATTGGTCCATGTCCGTCAAAACACAGTACGTGTTGTGCAGCTGTAATGTCCAGAATGACAGATCACCATAGCTACTTCTGTCATAGCCACACCTCCTGTCAGTTCAGCGCACAGACCAAATACACACTCATGGGGAATGTAGACACATTTCACTGTGAGTACGACAGTGGTTGTCTGCAGTCTGTTATGTCAAGAGTGCGACTGGTTTCACATTTTCTAAGTGCCAAATGAGCAGTGTTAGATGTTCGTGTGTGTCAGTTGGAAGGAGGGTTCGATGGGTTTGCACAGCGCACACTCTGTTTTTCAGCCGCTGGTGTGCGCACATAGTTGTAGCAACAGGTGTACAAGATGTTGGAGGCAGGTACAAAATTACACAGTTTGCCTACGATTCCTGCTTCATGCGCACTTAATGCGCAATTCGACCAAACTTCGCAGTATGTGTGAAGGGGTCCTAAAACACACCTGTCCACACACTCAATCACTGTCCAACCTATCCACCATGGCTAAGACCAGAGAGCTGTCTAAGGACACCAGGGACAAAATTGTAGACCTACACAAGGCTGGGATGGGCTACAGGACTTCAGGCAATCAGCTTGGTGAGAAAGCAACAACTGTTGCTGCAATTATTAGCAAATGGAAGAAACACAAGTTGACTGTCAATCTTCCTCAGTCTGGAGCTCCATGCAAAATTTGGCCTCGTGGGGTAAGGATGATTCTGAGAAATGTCAGGAATTAGCCCAGAACTGGATGATTCAGTGGAGGCATGGGAGAAGGTCATGTGGTTAGATGAGACAAAAATGGAGCTTTTTGGTTTCAACTCCACTCGCTGTGTTTGGAGGATGAGAACAACGCCAAGAACACTGTCCCAACTGTGAAACATAGGGGGGAACATCATACTTTGGGGGTGCTTTTCTGCCAAAGGGACAGGATGACTGCACTGTATTGAAGGGGGCGTGGATGGGGTCATGTATTATGAGATTTTGGCAAACAACCTCCTTCCCTCAGTAAGACCATTGAAGATGGGTCGTGGCTGGGTCTTCCAGCATGACACTGACCTGAAACACAAAGCCAGGGCAAATAAGGAGTGAGTCCGTAAGAAGCATTTCAAGGTCCTGGAGTGGCCTAGCCAGTCTCCAGAACTGAACCCAATAGAATATCTTTGGAGGGAGCTGAAACTCAGTGTTGCTCAGCGACAGCCCAGAGACCTGAAAGATCTGGAGAAGATCTGTATGGAGGACCCAAATTCCTGCTGGAGTGTGTGCAAACTTGGCCAAGAACTACTGGAAATGTCTGACATCTGTAATTGCAAACAAAGGTTTCTGTACCAAATATTAAGTTCTGTTTTTCTGTTGTATCAAATACTTATTTCATGCAATAAAATGCAAAATAATAATTTAAAAAAATCATACATTGTGATTTTTTTTAAGATTCTGTCTCTAACAGTTGAAGTGTACCTACGGTAAAAATGACAGAACTCTCCATTCTTGGTATGTGGGAAAACTTGCAAAATTGATGTGTATCAAATACTTATTTTCCCCACTGTAGGTAGTTCCAGTTATTACTGTTATTGTTTTTGTTGTTTCTATTGTTGCCATCATTATTACTATCAAAGTGTGTGTGTATGTATGTATGTATGTATGTATGCATGTATGCAGTGGTGGGCACAGCTAACCAAAAAGCTATCTTCGATAACAGTTAATCCGCTAACTGAAAAGTTATCTTTTATAAAGCTAAACCGATAAGCCCATAAGAAATTTAGCTGAAGTTACAGATAAATGCTAGACTGATAACTTTCAGTTTTGATTTCAGTACACTGGCAGCTGCTGACACAACAACGAGCCAATGCTTCTGTGTCAGATTAGACACAAAGAGACCTGATGACCGAGGAGAAGAAGGAATAAAGACAATTTCTCTTGACAAAATACAGATTCGCCGGCACATCACGCAAGTCATCAACAGGCATACAGTTTTAACTTATGGTTAAAATTTTAACCAAACTAATTCCAGACAAGTTATTTAAATTAACAAGTGAAAATATCAGCTATATGTTTTAGTTTTAAAGTAATGCACTAATTTTGATGGTTTTAATGTTTGGGACACACATGCTGCAGTGCGTTATGGGTAAAGTGTCACGACAGGAGCATTGCATTGAGACGCTCTGATCAGGGTGCACTTTATCCACTGCACACGGACAGCCGCATTAAACTCTTTGTATATTGTGCCTAAAATGCTGGTGAATATATTTTCTGGATATATAGACGTTATTGTGTTTGTTTTATGTAAACATGCCAGAAGCTCAGGTTGTTTCTCCATTCTGGGGGGAAAGTGAAGTTTGCTCTTTAATGTCCTGCTTATTGTCCTTTAATTACAACACTGTCTTCTTTGTCCAGAGTAACATATATGTCTGAAATTCGTTTTGCATTTATTAAATTCCATGCCGATTAAATTTAGCATACACTGATTATTTGGAATATTTGTTTTAGCAAGTTTTCAGGGTCTCACTGCCATCTATACCCCAATAGAGCGCTTCGCTCTCAGACTGCAGGCTTACTTGTAGTTCCTAGGGTTTGTAAGAGTAGAATGGGAGGCAGAGCCTTCAGCTTTCAGGCTCCTCTCCTGTGGAACCAGCTCCCAATTCAGATCAGGGAGACAGACACCCTCTCTACTTTTAAGATTAGGCTTAAAACTTTCCTTTTTGCTAAAGCTTATAGTTAGGGCTGGATCAGGTGACCCTGAACCATCCCTTAGTTATGCTGCTATAGACGTAGACTGCTGGGGGGTTCCCATGATGCACTGTTTCTTTTTCTTTTTGCTCTGTATGCACCACTCTGCATTTAATCATTAGTGATCGATCTCTGCTCCCCTCCACAGCATGTCTTTTTCCTGGTTCTCTCCCTCAGCCCCAACCAGTCCCAGCAGAAGACTGCCCCTCCCTGAGCCTGGTTCTGCTGGAGGTTTCTTCCTGTTAAAAGGGAGTTTTTCCTTCCCACTGTAGCCAAGTGCTTGCTCACAGGGGGTCGTTTTGACCGTTGGGGTTTTACATAATTATTGTATGGCCTTGCCTTACAATATAAAGCGCCTTGGGGCAACTGTTTGTTGTGATTTGGCGCTATATAAAAAAATTGATTGATTGATTGATTGATCTACTGGCCAGTTGCTGCAGTCTAAACAGCATAGAGAATAAGCGAAGTGCGCAATGCATCTGTGCATGTGTGGGTCAAACGGGGGCAAAAATTTCAGCTACCAAACTCACACCGCTCCCATTGAATTTCGTATACAGTAGCATTAGCGGACTGTAAAAGTTAAGGCTTACAGAGATTGTTTCAAAGACTTTAAGCCTTAAGCGATGCATACAATAACGACAGGTGCGCATTGTGCTGTTTTCAAAAGCTCGAACGGAATTTATAGGCTTGAAAGTTGGCTGAAAACACACGATTGCAAAGCTCCGCCGAGTCCACCCAAAGACGGAAAGAAGAAGAAATGTGGTTGTAAACCTCCGTTCATTCTACACAATTTCCCCACAGAAAAGAAACATCCAGACAGACGTAAAAGATGGACTAAAATTGTAAGTTTCTTGCACACATTTATTTAGTCAATATTCTGAAACTGTGCCGAATCATAATGTGGCTGATGATGCCGTTTTTGTGCATCGGCTTATGACTGTAATGTTGTGCCATGAATGACGTGGCGCGTAATATTGTAATATTGACATGTTCTATAAACGAACCGCATGCATGCACATATCGTATGTCTGTCAACTTATCAGAACAAACATGACACCAAAGAGGGTATATATGAGACCCACCTTCCTTGTAGTCATTACGAAGCCGGCGGAGTAGTGATTTCTCATCTCTGCTTAGCAAATATTCTGCAGTATCCACAGTTTCAGACTCTGGACTTCGTCTAACCATCCGTCAGGTGCCTTCAAGGGGTCAGAAATTTGTTTGTCTCCAACTATCAACAAGTACTGGTCATTTTTTACAGCAGCTCTCTTCCTCCTTTGTTGGCACCAACGGTAGTTTCTGTAACGATGCAGCATACGCAAGCACAGCCAGCTCTTCTTTCCATTTCTGTCCACTGCCGTACGTAATCCTGGTTGTAATAGGCAATCTGCGGAGCTTCCAGAAACGCTTTAAATTGTCAACTTTCCAGCGATTGAAATGATCCAAATCCGAGCACTTCTCGCTGCTTTCCGCCGTCATAACGTGGATTGGTAGCCGAAAAATTTAGCGTACCCATAATGCACCGTACGGCCCGAGATGTGCACTTCACTTATCCACATGACAATTGTAAATGAACATTATACAGCCAAAATCTACATTTTTATGCTTTTCATTACGTTAATAAGAGGCTGCAGCAACTCTCTGGCGCGCAAAGGATTATGGGATATCTCAATAGGGTGAATATTGCCATGAACACTGCTATCTACTGGCCAGTAGAAAACTTTCTAAAACAAATATTCCAAATAATCCTGCTTCTGGCATGTTTACATAAAACAACCACAGTAACAATGTCTATAAACCCAGAGAATATATTCACAAGAGTTTAAGGCACAATATACAAAGAGTTTAATGCTGCTGTCCGTGTGCAGCGATTAAAGTGCACCCTGATCAGAGCGTCTCAATGCATTTCTCCTGTTGTGAAACTTTATCCATAATGCACTGCAGCATGTGTGTCCCAAACAGTAAAACCTTAAAAATTAGTGCATTACTTTAAAACTAAAACATATAGCTGATATTTTCACTTTACAAAATGCCAAATGTAACGTTAATTTAAATAGCATGTCTGGAATTAGTTTGGTTAAAATTTTAACCATAAGTTAAAATTGTACAAGGTCAGTTAGAAAAGTATCCGACCTTTTTATTTTTTGCAAAAACCTGATGGATTTGAATCACGTGTGCTTGCATGAGCCAACCTTGAAACTTCGTGCGCATGCGTGAGTTTCTTCACGCCTGTCGATTGTGTCATTTGCTTGTAAGCAGCCTTTGTGTCTGCAAAATATCGCCAGACTTAAACAATTGGTGTCACAGAAAGAATTAGAGGAAATCATCCATGCCTTTGTCTCCACGCGGTTGGACTATTGCAACAGCCTGTTCACTTGCCTGGGTAAGGAGGAGATAAATCGGTTGCAGTATGTCCAGAACTCTGTTGTGAGGCTTCTGACCCGCACCAACAGGAGAGCCCACATCACGCCTATCTTGGAATCCCTCCACTGGCTCCCTGTTGCCTCCAGAATTAATTTTAAAATCTTGGTTTTGACTTTCAGAGCACTACATGGTCAGGCTCTTGATTACATTGCTGACTTGATTCAGCCTTACACCTCAGCCCACAGCCTCAGATCTTTAGGTCAGAACCTGTTGATGGTTCCTCGAACCTCCTTTAAAACTCGAGGAGACCGATCTTTTAAAGCTGTAGCGCCTCGTCTCTGGAACGAACTCCCTCTGTCCCTGCGATCCCTGGACTCTGTTGAAATGTTCAAAAAGCAACTAAAGACTTTATTTTTTAAACAGGCTTTTCATGGCCAATAATCTTTTAGTACTTAGTGTGTATTTTTACTGTATATTTTTATTGTTTTACCTTGTAAAGCGCTTTGTGACCCCTGTCTGTGAAAAGTGCTATATAAATAAAGTTTACTTACTTACTTGTGTGAGGATGGGTGGAGTCTCTCGTTGTTTTTTCTTTGCAAGGAAATGGCGGAACGACTGGAGCAGCGCGACTGCATCAAATTTTGGCAGAAACTGGGCGACAGCCAGGTGGAAACCATTCGGATTATTCAGGCGGCTTTCGGTAGCGATCCTCTGGGCATCCCACAGATTAAGGAGTGGTACAACCGGTTTAAAGACGGCCGCACAGCGGTGGAGAACACGCCACGCTCCGGGCGGCCATCAACATGCTAAAATGACAGGATCATTTCCAAAGTGAACGCTGTGGTGATATGGGACCGTCGTGTGACTATCCGAAAATTGCGGAAGAGGTGGACATCAGCACTTTTTCGGCACATTCCACTGTGACAGAAGATTTTGCCATGAAAAGAGTTGCAGCGAAATTCATCGACACGAATTGTGGACGAGCTGGGCATGTTACAACATGTCCTGTGAGGCTTCAACACAAAGGCGCTTTTGCTGCGCCATCAGCTTCGTGCCGATGGATTTCGCAAGGATACGCTGGGTGTAACACAGATTAAGGAGTGTTACAACCGGTTTAAAGACGGCGCACAATGGCAGAGGGTGCGCCGCGCTCCGAGCAGCCATCAACAGGCTGAAATGACCAGATCATTTCCAAAGTGAAGGCTGTGTTGATCCGGGACGTCGGATCAACTGTTACACAATTTCTCGGATACTCGCTCGACTGAAAAGTCACTGAAAGCTGTCTGAATCTTCCTAATGGTTTCCAACACGGACGTGAGTATCCTCACCGAAAGCCGTCTGAATCTTCCGAATGGTTTCCACCTGGCTGTCTCTCACAGTTTCTGGAAAAATTTGATTCAGCGCTGCTCCAATCGCTCAGCCATTTCCCTGACAATGAAAATCCGACGAGAGGGGTGGACCAGTGCTCACTCAAAGCCTGCCCACAGGCGAATGACGCAACCGACAGGCGTGAAAAAACTCACGCATGCGCACGAAGGTTCAAGCTTGGCTGATACAAGCGCACGATTCAAATCCATACAGTTTTTAAAAAAAATAAAAAGGTCGGATAGTTTTCTAACAGAACTCGTGTGTGTGTGTGTATGTATGTATGTATATATATGTGTGTGTGTGTGTAATCTTACCAACAAACAGATTGTGAATACCAACGATAGATAGGATATAGCTGTAATGTCCTTTTCTGATTTTTGAATATTATAAATACATGAAACATCTTCCATATCTTTGAATTGTAAGGGCATCGCTGAGCCTCTGCAATATTCATCGTTGGAAAAAGCTGGTGTCGCCGATTGAACGGTCCCCCCAAAAAAACAGTCCGCCCTGCCTTCACTGTGCAAGCATCATTTCTGTGCATCAGCTGTGGTTCACCGATTATCACCTTGTTTCTGCTTCGAGCTGCTGCTGTGTTCACTGCGTCTCCGTAATTTCAAAGCGTCAGTAGCGACTCACCGATAATCACCTTGTTCTAATGGCCTTGTTCCTGCTTAAAACTGACTCTGGAATGATTTAAGAGGTTTTACCTTGTCATCTGATGATTAATGATCACATTATTCCCTTTGATCGCTTTGGGTGTAGAGACTCAGTGTCAGATGAGCTGCTGTGGTCCCAAATGACGCATGCGCAGTGAAGGCAGGGCAGACCAATTTTTAGGGTGGGGACCTTTCTGTCTGCAACACTGGTTTGTACCCCCTACTAGGCCACTATGCACATGCTATATACCGTTTGAAAGAGCATCAAACGGTCTTCACAAAATTGTCGAGAAATGAAGAGAAAATTAATGTAATTTGTGTGGAAATGTCAAAAAATGCATTAACCATGCCAAAAGGTCATGACCATGACCTTTTACAGCAATGCCAATGCCATAATTGGGTTTGCAATACCCAGAAACAGAAATCCATGTTTCATTTGTTGTTATACTATTTTTAGATTTTCAGCTGTCACACTGTTCTGCTTTGGTTCGTACACATAATTTTCCTTAGTGTTTTTAGTAGGCCAACACATATCACTGAAAGGCTGAGATTCCAGCTTTTCAGAAAAAGTATCATAGATCTCGCTACCTTTACAACAGAATAACAACCCGTTAAGTTACTGCCTGAAAAAAATTACGCTGAAATTGGGCTGTTACATTGTTTTCCAGGATGTGTTGTGGGAAAATGATCATTTCTCTAAGTTGATTGCGGCAGCAGGTCTGCAGTTTATTCACCAGCCTCCTTCAAAGCCATTTAAAGATGTCAGTCGCGTCCCTTTCTGCTGATTATAGTCACCAGCAGGGACTCTTGTTGCAGGCAAGAAAGGAGAATAGGCTTCTATTTCACGCTGGACAGTTTTTATTCATTCCTCATTAACTTGTTGTGGGGCACTGCACGCAACGGTTCTCCTATGTGGAATGGGCCTGCTCGTTGGTTCATAAACTGAAGTTACTGTCCATCATGTAAAGGAGTAATAATAAAATCCTCCCTGTGTTGTTGTGGGACTAATTGATTAAACATCATTCCACCTAATGCTACCCGGCTCTCTGCCAAGTAAAGTTGGAAAGATATTCGATATTTGCCATTTTAAATCAAATAACACGTTTACAAACATTGTACAACCCCTGGCAATAATTATGGAATCACCGGCCTCGGAGGATGTTCATTCAGTTGTTTAATTTTGTAGAAAAAAAGCAGATCACAGACATGACACAAAACTAAAGTTATTTCAAATGGCAGCTTTCTGGCTTTAAGAAACATTATAAGAAATCAGGAAAAATAATTGTGGCAGTTAGTAATGGTTACTTTTTTAGACCAAGCAGAGGGAAAAAATATGGAATCACTCAATTCTGAGGAATAAATTATGGAATCACCCTGTAAATTTTCATCCCCAAAACTAACACCTGCATCAAATCAGATCTGCTCGTTAGTCTGCATCTAAAAACTAGTGATCACACCTTGGAGAGCTGTTGCACCAAGTGGACTGACATGAATCATGGCTCCAACACGAGAGATGTCAATTGAAACAAAGGAGAGGATTATCAAACTCTTAAAAGAGGGTAAATCATTACGCAGTGTTGCAAAAGATGTTGGTTGTTCACAGTCAGCTGTGTCTAAACTCTGGACCAAATACAAACAACATGGGAAGGTTGTTAAAGGCAAACATACTGGTAGACCAAGGAAGACATCAAAGCGTCAAGACAGAAAACTTAAAGCAATATGTCTCAAAAATCAAAAATGCACAAAACAAATGACGAACGAATAGGAGGAAACTGGAGTCAGCGTCTGTGACCGAACTGTAAGAAACCTGTAAGAAACTGTAAGGAAATGGGATTTACATACAGAAAAGCTAAATGAAAGCCATCATTAACACCTAAACAGAAAAAAACAAGGTTACAATGGGCTAAGGAAAAGCAATCGTGGACTTTGGATGACTGGATGAAAGTCATATTCAGTGATGAATCTCGAATCTGCATTGGGCAAGGTGATGATGCTGGAACTTTTGTTTGGTGCCGTTCCAATGAGATTTATAAAGATGACTGCCTGAAGAGAACATGTAAGTTTCCGCAGTCATTGATGATATGGGGCTGCATGTCAGGTAAAGGCACTGGGGAGATGGCTGTCATTACATCATCAATAAATGCACAAGTTTACGTTGATATTTTGGACACTTTTCTTATCCCATCAATTGAAAGGCTGTTTGGGGATGATGAAATCATTTTTCAAGATGATAATGCATCTTGCCATAGAGCAAAAACTGTGAAAACATTCCTTGCAAAAAGACACATAGGGTCAATGTCATGGCCTGCAAATAGTCCGGATCTTAATCCAATTGAAAATCTTTGGAAGTTGAAGAAAATGGTCCATGACAAGGCTCCAACCTGCAAAGCTGATCTGGCAACAGCAATCAGAGAAAGTTGGAGCCAGATTGATGAAGAGTACTGTTTGTCACTCATTAAGTCCATGCCTCAGAGACTGCAAGCTGTTATAAAAGCCAGAGGTGGTGCAACAAAATACTAGTGATGTGTTGGAGCGTTCTTTTGTTTTTCATGATTCCATAATTTTTTCCTCAGAATTGAGTGATTCCATATTTTTTTTCCCTCTGCTTGGTCTAAAAAAGTAATCGTTACTGACTGCCACAATTGTTTTTCCTGATTTCTTATAGTGTTTCTTAAAGCCAGAAAGTTGCCATTTGAAATGACTTTAGTTTTGTGTTATGTCTGTGATCTGCTTTTTTTCTACAAAATTAAACTACTGAATGAACATCCTCCAAGGCTGGTGATTCCATCATTTTTGCCAGGGGTTGTAATACAGACAACAACCTACAACTGACTAAAACCGTTTTTTTTCCCCCAAAATGAGACATCTTCAGCTCTTTATGAATTACATAGATCTTGACGGGCAGCTGGCTGCGAGACCACAGTTCAGGTACCGTCAACAAATTACCATGGCGAAAGGAAATGCTTTGATAAAAACTCAATAGTGTCACTTTTATAATTTGTAATGCCATCGAACTAACATCACACATCATTGAGCTCCCTCTGGTTGTACTACAGCACTTATGTAGATTGGAAATATATATGATATAATTTCAGGGATTTTTTTTTTATTGTACAACCCCAGTTCTAATGAACTTGGGACGTTCTGTAAAATGTAAATAAAAAGAGAATACAATGATTTGCAAATCCTTTTCAACCTATATTGAATTGAATACACCACAAAGATAAGCTGTTTAATGTTCAAATTGATAAACTTTATTGTTTTTGTGCAAATATTTGGTCATTTTGAAATGGATGCCTGCAACACGTTTCAAAAAAGCTGAGACAGTGGTATGTTTACCACTGTTACATCACCTTTCCTTCTAACAACACTCAGTAAGCATTTGGGAACTGAGGGCACTATTTGTTGAAGCTTTGTACATGGAATTCATTCCCATTCTTGCATGATGTACGACTTTAGTTGTTCAACAGCCCGGGGTCTTCGTTGTCATATTTTGCGCTTCATGATGTGCCACACATTTTCAACGGGCGAGAGGTCTGGACTGCAGTCATGCCAGTCTAGTACCTCCAGTCTTTTACTACGAAGCCATGCTGTTGTAACACATGCAGAATGTGGCTTGGCATTGTCTTGCTGAAATAAGCAGGGATGTCCCTGAAAAAGACGTTGCTTGGATGGCAGGATGTGTTGCTCCAAAACTTGGATGTACCTTTCAGCATTGATGGTGCCATCACAGATGTGTAAGTTGCCCATTTTATAAGTGAAAACTCCGTTTCTGTTGAAATTTTCTAACTCCCTGACCATGTGAAGAAGGTGACGTCTGTGCATCAAGACACAATGCTGAACCTGGTGAAACTGGCCTCAACCATTGCTGTAATTCCTATTTCAACAGCAGGTATTTTCAGAGTTTCATATATGATAGTTTTTTAATTTCCCTGGTATTATATCTGGTGTTCATCTACTGTTGACTTGAAGAAATTTAGATTGTAAACAACTTGATTTGCATCTTTAAACAAAACTTATTAAATGCATTTATTTGTAGTGCCTCAATACACATGCACTGAGATAAGACTGTAAGCACAAGGCTGAGGTTTCAAATAATTTATATTTTCAGACTGTGAAAGGGGCTTTTCCACTATGAAGAATGTCAAGATCCGCCTCCAAAACAGACTGAAAGAAGAAACCCTGGACAACCTCCTTATGATTTCTGTTCAAGGAGATGAGGCAGAAACATTCAGCTGTGAGTCAGCTTGCATAACTGGGCCAAGATGAATAAAACAAGAATTGATGTTACTGCCTCGGCATTCTTTAATCAAATCTATGATAGAAATGTAACTAAGTGCAATTTTAGTTTCAATAAATGTTGTTGTGAGCTCATGATTTGGGTGTTATTGTGAGCTGAAGTACCTGATTGTCCAATATTCTGAAAACTTGGTATGTAAAAGGTAAAAATATCATGGTCTAATTAAGTGAATTCCGGAGCTATTTGTTATATTTATACTGATAAGCCCGTTATTATTCCACAGTGCTAAAGTTTTAGGTGGGCTTTGCTCCCCTGGTCCCTCCACCAGGGCGCCGCTTAACCAGCCCCCAAACCCCCAACTTTTAAAGGTGATTTTTCATCCCATTACTCTGACTAAAAAAATCTTTGTGAGAACCCTGAGTATGGTGACCTTTGCCACTTTTTCGGTAGCAACCAATCCCTCTGGCTGACAGTCTATATACTTTGGACAGAATGGGTTTTTTGGGGAGTGGGGTGTAGTCACGACAACAAATCTAACTCTGTGTGGAGAGAAAAAATAATAATTAAAAAAAAAACATATATATATGTATATATATATATAATAGTATAGTACACACACACATATATAGAGGGGTGCACATAACTTTTTCAGAGAGTTACTCAGGTGAGTACCAGGAGATGGTGTTCTCCATATGTATCGTGGTCTTAAGTGCAGTCTTCCTCCCTGTCCTCCTCAATGTCGCCTCCACTGTCCTCTGCTTCAGCTTCCTGCATGGTAGATGATGAAGATGCTGCAGATGCATTTCCTTGTCCTTGGTTGAGCCTCCGATTAACTGTCTCCATCCACAGGTCAACAGCTTGCTTTGGGTCATATGTCTCTGTGGTCTGCTTTGACACGTGAATGCGCATCAGGGCTAAGAAACGAGCATGTGACAGATGAAATCTGTACGTAGTTTTTATTATGTTGAGATGTGAGAATCCCCTCTGACAAGCTGCACTGCTTAAAAGCAGTGTAAGAGACAGCTTAACCACCTTGTTTATGTTGGATTAAACATTTGGGTTACTTGTATTTATTATTTGGACCAAGTCATACACAGAAGAGGCTCCCAGGCCCTTTCCTGCCTGCTTTAAGCACATCCATTCTGTCACAGTGGTGTTTTTGTCAAGTTGCAAGGCGGCCTCATATTTCTTGAGAATGCTGCAAACTGTTTTGTTTCCAAAATTGTGGAGCTCTTGCATTTCCTGAGGCCATGTTGAAGGATCAAATACGAAGAAATGATCACTTGACTTGAGGGAGTCGTATCTGATTTCAAACTCTTCATTTAACCCTCTGAGTAAGTTTGTCTTGTCTCTGTCAGCATCAGCATTAGAAACCGTCTGTGCATTATGACCTTCACCATCAAGCATAAGTGTGAACTGTCCAATGGCCACCATGAGTTCATCTTTACATTCACCAATGGTCAGCTTTTCCTTCGAAACCTAATGGATGTGGTCTTCAAAATGTTTATGTCAAGCATGTTTGACAGAAAGCACTGAAAACGCTCTGTGTAGATATGCTGAAGGTCACTGTTATCACTCGTATCCAGTTGCATTTTAATGGCTGGCAACAGTCTTGATATTTTATCAGTGTTTCATGTCTGCATGCTGACCATCTGATATTATGAAACTTGCCCAGTTTCACAAAGGAGATCCCATTTTCTTCAGTATGGTAGTTTTTTTTTTTTCTTTTTGCTCTACCTTTTTGTAAATAAAACTGCAGTAGCTTGACCACTAGTGCAGCAGATAGAATATTTACAGAGGAACCCTTCAAATCTGGAAAGAAGCACCAAAATTGGCACAAATACTCCTTAGACATTACTCTTTTGAAAAAACTGAGTAGCCACTTGAATTTTCAGTAGGCGGCCAGGTAGGGGTCAATTGAAGAATTACACAGGGGTCAAAATTTAAAAATGTTTCAATCATATTGAAAGCTATACCACATTATTTGTCTGATCACAACAATACCAAAAAGGTATAGTTTGGACTATCTTTGACTGAATGTTATGGGGTAAAAACAGCAAGAATGGTAACAAAGGTCAGCATTAGTTTGTACGAGTAGAGGGGTTAGATGTTAAAGTTGCTCTAAATATTGTAAAATGTGATGCAAATTATTGGTTGAGTTAATAGGGTTTTAAAAAGGAATAGTTTGCACTGTGTTGCATGCTTAGTTTTCATGTTACAGGGTAACATATGTCACGTCATAGAATCCAATGGATGTCGACATTGCTCTACCTTTACCTTGCAGACCAAGCATTCAACACAGTCAAAACTATTTCATTTATTAATCCTATTAGTTCAACCAATAATTTGCACCACTTTGTACCAAAATTGGAGCAACTTTAAATTCTAATCCGTGTACAAACTGAAATTGACCTGTGTCACCATTCTTGTTGTTGTTTTTTATCCCATAACTCCATAACATTCAGTCATAGATAGTCCAAACTATACCTTTTTGGTATCGTTGTGACAAATAATGTGGTATAGCTTTCAATATGATTGGAGCATTTTAAAATTTTGACCCCTGTGTAATTCTTCAATTGACCCCTACCTGGCCGCCTACTGAAAATTCAAGTGGCTACTCAGTTTTTGTTTTTTTCCAAAAGAGTAATGTCTAAGGTGTATTTGTGCCAACTTTGGTGCTTCTTTCCAGAAATGAACAATTGTTACAGTTACCTGCTCCACTACACAGAGCGATTAAATGCCTCACAGTAAGGCACGTTGCGATCAGCTGATTTTGCGCAATTGTCTGTGCACACAGCGACCAACTTTGTTGTTCAGTCATCCAAGCCTGTGTCCTGGAAAAGTCTGACAATTCTGTCTATCACGGCCTGCACGGTTCGGTCAGCACCCAGTTCAATCAATCCAAGAAACTTGGAGGTAAACTCTCCATTGCTGGACACAGACACAATGTAAAGGATTTCAGCTCACTTTTTGTGATGTCCTCAGATACATCAAAAAGCAGCCCCCAAAATTCAACAGGCTGCAATTTGGCTCGTAACTCCTCGCTGATGGTGTGAGCGATGCTCTGCACAATCCGTGTACCGCCTTCACGTGAAAGATACACACCTCTGACATTTACTCCCAGCTGCTTCAGTAAAGGAATATCATCAGGATAGGAAGACATGGGACGTGTGTGTTTGGCTTTATGGAAGGCGAGCAGAAAAATATTAAACAGAGCTTGCCGCTGTTCTTTATTCAGTTTGTCTTGCCATCTTCTTGGCTAGCCTGTTTATTAGCAGTCGCTTGTCCACATTCATGTGCTCTTTGCTTTTTTCATGTTTATCAAATAAAGGATTATCAAAATTCTTTGAGCCTTTATAAAACACACCTGTTTTGTCTGCTAGATGTGGATGTGAGTGGCAAATTTTGCACCACATTTCACTGCGCTCATTGTTAGCTTCAAGCCACTGCACATCTTGGAGCCAGTTTTCTGAGAAAAGTCTCTTCTTCGGCTCTGGCTCCAGTTGTCGTTTCTTTGTAAGTGGCGAAATGCCAAAGAAGCTGCTTAATGTCTGTTGTTGTTTTGGACATCTCTGACAGTAGTTGACAAGCAACATGTGAGATGAAAGCTAAGAGATGATCAGTGAAGTACGCAAAGGCGTGAAATAACACAGGTGTCTTTACGTATTCCAGATTTTTGCTGTGCATGCGTACCTGCATACCACCCTGTGTGTGTGTGTGTGTGTGTGTGTGTGTGTGTGTGTGTGTGTGTGTATACAGTAGTGTTCAGAATAATAGTAGTGCTATGTGACTAAAAAGATTAATCCAGGTTTTGAGTATATTTCTTATTGTTACATGGGAAACAAGGTACCAGTAGATTCTCTCAAATCCAACAAGATCAAGCATTCATGATATGCACACTCTTAAGGCTATGAAATTGGGCTATTAGTGTTAAAAAAAAAAAGTAGAAAAGGGGGTGTTCACAATAATAGTAGTGTGGCATTCAGTCAGTGAGTTAGTCAATTTTGTGGAACAAACAGATGTGAATCAGGTGTCCCCTATTTAAGGATGAAGCCAGCACCTGTTGAACATGCTTTTCTCTTTGAAAGCCTGAGGAAAATGGGATGTTCAAGACATTGTTCAGAAGAACAGCGTAGTTTGATTAAAAAGATGTTTGGAGAGGGGAAAAGTTATACACAGGTGCAAAAAATTATAGGCTGTTCATCTACAATGATCTCCAATGCTTTAAAATGGACAGAAAAAAACAGAGATGCGTGGAAGAAAATGGAAAACAACCATCAAAATGGATAGAAGAATAACCAGAATGGCAACGGCTCACCCATTGATCAGCTCCAGGATGATCAGAGACAGTCTGGAGTTACCTGTAAGTGCTGTGACAGAAGATGCCTGTGTGAAGCTAATTTATTTGCAAGAATCCCCCGCAAAGTCCCTCTGTTAAATAAGACGTGCAGAAGAGGTTACAATTTGCCAAAGAACACATCAACTGGCCTAAAGAGAAATGGAGGAATATTTTGTGGACTGATGAGAGTAAAATTGTTCTTTTTGGGTCCAAGGGCCGCAGACAGTTTGTGAGACGATCCCCAAACTCTGAATTCAAGCCACAGTTCACAGTGAAGACAGTGAAGCATGGTGGTGCAAGCATCATGATGTGGGCATGTTTCTCCTACTATGGTGTTGGGCCTATATATCGCATACCAGGTATCATGGATCAGTTTGGATATGTCAAAAGACTTGAAGAGGTCATGTTGCCTTATGCTGAAGAGGACATGCCCTTGACATGGGTGTTTCAGCAAGACAATGGACGAGCAAACGTCCATCATCCAACAACGAGCAAAATCTTGGTTCCAAACCAACAAAATTAATGTTTTGGAGTGGCCTGCTCAATCCCTGGACCTAAATCCAATTGAGAGAGATTGGGTTGACATCAAAAAAGCTGTTTCTGAAGCAAAACCAAGAAATGTGAATGAATTGTGGAATGTTGTTTAAGAATCTTGGAGTGGAATAACAGCTGGAAGGTGCCACAAGTTGGTTGACTCCATGCCTCTCAGATGTGAAGAAATCATGAAAAACTGTGGTTATACAACTAAATACTAGTTTAGTGATTCACAGGATTGCTAAAAAAGCGGTTTGAACATAATATTTTTGAGTTTGTAGCGTCAACAGCAGATGCTGCTATTATTGTGAACACCCCCTTTTCTATTTTTTTTTACTAATAGCCCAATTTCATAGCCATAAGAGTGTGGATATCATGAATGCTTGGTCTTGTTGGATTTGTGAGAATCTACTGAATCAATTGGTACCTTGTTTCCCATGTAACAATAAGAAATATACTCAAAATCTGGATTAATGTTTTTAGTCACATAGCAGTACTATTATTCTGAACACTACTCTGTGTGTGTGTGTGTGTGTGTGTGTGTGTGTGTGTGTGTGTGTGTGTGTGTGTATATATATATATATATATATATATATAAATATTGAACATGACTTGTCAGCATTTTTCTTATGGTGTGTATTATGGCATCCAAAGAGTTCAATTGTAGTCTCATCTGACCAGACATTATTCTACCAGTATTTCACAGGCTTGTGTAAATGTTGTGCAAGAAATGCGCTTCAATATGCTTTTTCTTCAGCAGTGGTGTCTTGCGTGATGAGTGTGCATACAGGCCATGGCGGCTGCGTGCATTACTTAGTTTTCTTTGAAACAATTGTACCTGCTGATTCCAGGTCTTTCTTAAGCTGTCCATAATAGTGGGCCAGCCAAGTGCTGAAATTTTTATTTAGATGGCGTTTCTTTGATAAAAGCCAGCAACCATGTTGGTTTGGTCAATTAGTATATGCTGAACAAGGTTAGGCTGGATGCTGCCCTGATTTTTGAGTTTTAAGGTCATTTTCAAGGTCATGAAATGACCAAGGTCAAAAAGCCAAATTCCAGAAATCTCCCAATGCAGAAGCTTTCTGCAAGTGCTAGAAAGTTTTGTTTTATCCCAAATAATTCCACAAAGGTCATTTTTTAGCAAAAATATGCTAAGAAAATTCAAAATGGCCACCTGATGTTCAAAATGGCTGCCAAATACTTAAAATAATTTTCATTGAACGAATCATCCAATTTGAACAATCTTGGTGTCTAAATATATGTTTTTGAGCCTTCCAAACTTATTTATAGTATTTTTTTGAACCATACATGCCAGCCATTTTCCAATATGGCTGCCATAATACAACTAATACTAGTTTTTACCACATAAAGTTATATATTTATGCCTTATGAATTAAAGATTGGCATTGCTCTATTCAGAAAACATAATGTTTGTTTTTCTATAACAGTTTAGGAACACAGAATATTGTGCATTTTATGAAAACATTACTTTATTGTATGTTTCCTTGGATCAAGGCCTTTAACCATAAAAATGTTTATAACCAAAACACATTATACATAAAATAGTGTTATCTTAAGATACATGTTCCTGCAGTATTCAGCAATGACTGTTTTTACATAATGGAGTTACCATTCTGCTATTCATGAAATGTCTACTGTATGTAATGTACACCATATATTTCTTTCATTTAGCCTTCCGAAGGATTGCAGCAGCCTAAGGCATCACATGCACATGTAGATGTGCATTTTATTCCTTTCTTGAAGCATAAACATCTTGCAGTCTTGCACTTTGTTTTGCATCCACAAGTCATTAGTTCCACACACGCATCAGGTATTGGAGGCAGTCTTGACCAAATTGCCTTTAGCTGTCCAAATACCATCTGCCATCCTGGGGTATTCATAGGAGGTTCAATATCGATGTGTTCCTTGTTTGCTTGGAGCCAAATCCGGGTTTGGTAGTTTGCACGAAAAGTATGGAGCTCAAGGGCATCTCGAGTTGGGGGTAGCATCTCAAGTCCTGTCTTGGCCTTTTCAAAGAGCTGAAGTCTAGCATGATTAATGCTTGGTTGACTTTGCATTCCATAGATGTGACATACAAACTCTTCAGCATCCCCAAAAGCTCCATCTCTTCCAATGCCACTCAGCAGAGTAGGATGCTTGAGGAATGTCTTCCAGCAAGACTTTTTTCCATGACCACTGAAGGATGATGCTGTGTCGCAGCCTGTAAAGGCATGGAAACCAATTATGTTTTCTCTCACAATGTCATCCATGTTTTGACATATCTGGTGCACTGGGTAGCATTTCCGCTTTTTGGCTGTACCAGAGGTCATCCACACTTCCTTTGCATCAGCAGGCATAAAATGCACCAGCAAAACAAGTACATCTGTATCTCTACAGACAAGAATTCGCTCATATCCTTTTTCAACTGCATTGCACAGGTGGAGTACTAGCCTGGTGTCAGCCTCTTCATGGTTAGCTTGGAGGCCAACTGCATCCTGTCTTGTTGACCTTGCTTCCGTGGCATTAGCAACTCCTCCTGCAGCAACCAGCTCACAGCGTTCTGGTAGAAATTGACCTTTCTCTGTGAGAAGTTCGGACAGAAATTCAGCAAGATCTGCCTTGTTGTCTTCAAGTGCAATGAAGCTATTCCACACCTGTGGAAGTGGGACTTCTAGGCCATCAATAATTTTGCGAATAGGCTTCCTTTTTCCAATCCTCCTTGCTCGTGTTACAGCTTTGATGGATTCTTCTCCTGTATAGCGATCAAATGTGACATCCACCCTTGTGACATGTTCACTGAAGTGGTGTTACACCTTCAAAGAACATTTTTCCATAGTCACCAAAGGTACGACACCCAGCAGGCTTTCCAAGAGACTGGATCAAAGCATGACCATCAATCAGATGGAACCAGCTCATACTAATTTGCATTGACAAAGGGCAGGATTGCTTTGTAACTACTGATAGATTTCAGTGGGTGGCTTGGCTTTCCATGCCTTTTTGCACCTCTCTTTTTTCAGGTGTTCAGTACTTTCTCCCTGTGTTATTTCACATTATTAAACATAACTTATGGATATCTATGGTTTGATTTCTTTGTATGTGCAGATTACGTAGGTTGTTACCGGCATGCGGTGAAAATTTCATGTCACTAGCACCTTCACAAATACATTTCAGAAAAACATGGTGGCGTGTGACATGGTCAGTTGGTTTTCTCTCTCTCTCTCTCTCTCTCTCTCTCTCGATATTGTGCATAACAGCACATCGTTGCATTCTGTCACGTTGTAAATCAGGTGAATTGTCTCCACACACCCTCCATATTCATCCTACCATCAGCTGCTGAACCTTTCACTCAAGATTGCGCCTCAAAATCCAGTATCAAGTATAACTGTTTGAGACTTTGAGCTATGGGAAAACTTCTCTTCTGTAGGTTAATCACAGCCTCTTTTGCGTTGTTGTAAATCCGAAGTCCGCTGTTCAAAAACACTTTAGGTTTGGCGGGTGGTGGGGCCTGGAAGCGCGCACCTTTCTCCTTCAGCATCAGTCTTATTCTTGAGTACTCCTTTCATTTCTTGAAAACAGACTCTTTTGTCTTTATAGTAAACTTCTTTCTTCCACACAGTGGACAGGACCCGTTCTTCTATATTAAAAGACAAGTGGCGTCTGTGTACGTGTGTGCGTGCATTTGTGTGTAATGCTTCGATTACTAAGAAACTGGGGAGAACTCACATTTGCCATTTGATATGCTTATGTATTTTTGGTCAAGGGTGAACGCTGGGAAAATCGAAAGCTGATAGGACAAATATTTTTGGAGAAATTAGGGATATTAGGTAACAACAGTGAACAATGGGCGCTAATAATTAAATTCTGGACTCACACGCCATTCCAGCAGGGGTCAGTAAATCATCTATATACAGTGACGTGCGGTGAGGTTGATGGCTAGTGAGGCACTGATTTCATCACAATCAGATTTACAAACATATAAACCCCACAGAGTAGTTTATTGGCAGCAGTTAACGGGTTATGTTTAAAATCTCATATCAGCATTCTTTACACATACAACTGTAGCACACAAAAAAGCACATTTATTTTAAAAAAAGCATTATTATAGTCTTATCTTTACTTACAAATGAAGTCCATGTGCTACTCTTTCTAAACAAAAGCATCGATGACTTGCTTGTGGAAGTTTACCTTATCTTCCTTCAGTTTTAAAAGTCTCTCTGTCTCAGTGGAGATCACTGCCAGGGAAGAAAGTCATCCTTCATCAGTCCTGTTCTAGCAATCTTTTTTCAGTCTTTTCTGGCTTGGAATGTGAGTTGTTGACCGCTCGTGTTTGATGAGACTTATTTGCAAATTGTTCAGGTCACAATATCCCATCTGAGTCCAGACATTGTCACAAGTTGAGAAAAGGAGGAAGAAAAAGGCATTTTCTTACTGGACGTCCACACAGCCAGACTTTAGTGTGTCCCACTCCGTTTGAAAAGAGCGGCTCTTCTGTTGTCTGAAGCAAACCTTTTAACTCCGGCGTTGTCCTTTAATTATTACGTCCTGCTTCAATTGAAAGTCGATATTAGAAAATTGAATATGTAATCCTCCGTTCTGAAAGTGAGGTCAAGGCGAGAGGAAAAAATAAATGTTAATATATATCCATTCCTACATTTAAGGCCTGCCGCATTTTCCAAGAAAAAAAAAAAAAGTTGGGACAGGGCAGTTTATTCTAAATGTAAGAAATTAATTAATTTTTACAGCCAGTTTTCTTGAGAAATGTCAGAGGAAGAATACATGAACATTTCAAAGTCACTGAACGTTTCTTAGACTTAATTTATATCAATCATTCAGAAATACAAACAATGTCGTACTTTATGATAAATCTGTGTCAGGTAGGCAGTTCTCAAAACTAAATGTCCATGCTGGAAGGAGACGAGTGAGGGACGCCACCAAGACACATGTCTGGAAGAATTTTTGGCTGCTGTGGGTGTGAGTGGAGAAACTGGGAATAGTGCAACATTTTTATTTTTATCTTCATTTTACATACAGTCCCAACTTTTTCTGATTTGTGATTGTTTCTGTTGCATTTCTGAAATTACAGAACTGCTATAAAGAAAACTTAACATTTTATTGTTTTTTCAAACTTTGTAGAACAAACACAAACACCAAACTCTTATGAAGAAGGGAAAAATACAACCCCGATTCCAGTGAAGTTGGGACGTTGTGTAAAATGTAAATATAAATAGAATACAATGATTTTCAAATCCTCTTCAACTTAAATTCAACTGAATACACAAGAAAGACAAGATATTTAATGTTCATACTGATATATATTATTGTTTTTGTGCAAATATTTGCTCATTTTGAAATGGATGCCTGCAACACGTTTCAAAAAAGCTGTGACAGTGGTATGTTTACCACTGTGTTACATCACCTTTCCTTCTAACACTCAATACGCGTTTGGGAACTGAGGACACTAGTTGTTGAAGCTTTGTACATGGAATTTGTTCCCATTCTTGCTTGATGTACGACTTCAGTTGTTCAATAGTCCGGGGTCTCCGTTGTCATATTTTGCGCTTCATAATACGCCACACATTTTCAATGGGTGACAGGTCTGCACTGCAGTCATGCCAGTCTAGTACCCGCACTCTTTTACTGCAAAGCCACGCTGTTGTAACACATGCAGAATGTGGCTTGGCATTGTCTTGCTGAAATAAGCAGGGACGCTCCTCAAAAAGACGTTGCTTGGATGGCAGCATGTTTTGCTCCAAAACCTGGATGTACCTTTTAGCATTGATGGTAAAAGATCCTTTGCACAATGATGTCGGTTTTTAATGCAGTGCCGCCTGAGGGATCGAAGGTCACAGGCATTCAGTGTTAGTTTTCAGCCTCGCCGCTTACGTGTAGAAAGTTCTCCAAATTCTCTCAATCTCCTGATTATATTATGGACTGTAGATGATGGAATCCCTAAATTTGTTGCAATGGAATGCTGAGAAACATTGTTCTTAAACTGTTGGACTATTCATGCAGTTGCTGACAAAGTGGTGATCCTCACCCCATCTTTGCTTGTGAACGGCTGAGCCTTTTGGGGATGCTCCTTTTATACCCAGTAATGACACTCACAATTAGTGTCCTCAGTTCCAAAACGCTTGTTGAGTGTTCTTAGAAGGAAAGGTGATGTAACACCAGGGGTCGAAATACATTTTTTAACCTACTTGCACTGGTGCTAGTAACAAAAAATTACTTGCACCAAAAAAAAGTTACTTTCACAACCAAAGGTCAGTCTTATATCACCCTTAAAACTCCTCCTCTGATGTGTCAGACTCTTCCTCTCTGGGGAGAGTTTGAGGGGAGAGCAGCAGCGGCAGACAGTTTTTTTTTTTTTTTTTTTTTTTTATGCGCACGCGAACGAATTGTCCGTGAAGATTATTGGTGACTGGTTTATATAATACAATTATGACAGAGTTTGAGGGGAGAGAGAGAGCGAGGAACTGCAGAGCCCTGAAATGTCATTGCAAAATGTTTTGCACGTGGAGAGAATGTGCACACGTTTTATCATATTGTGCGTTCATTTTGTTATATTGTGCGTACATTTTATTATACAACCCCTGGCAATAATTATGGAATCACCGGCCTCGGAGGATGTTCATTCAGGTGTTTAATTTTGTAGAAAAAAAGCAGATCACAGACATGACACAAAACTAAAGTCATTTCAAATGGCAACTTTCTGGCTTTAAGAAACAGTATAAGACATCAAGAAAAAAGATTGTGGCAGTCAGTAACGGTTACTTTTTAGACCAAGCAGAGGAAATAATTATGGAATCACTCAATTCTGAGGAATAAATTATGGACTCACCCTGTAAATTTTCATCACCAAAACTAACACCTGCATCAAATCAGATCTGCTCGTTAGTCTGCATCTAAAAAGGAGTGATCACACCTTGGAGAGCTGTTGCACCAAGTGGATTGACATGAATCATGGCTCCAACATGAGAGATGTCAATTGAAACAAAGGAGAGGATTATCAAACTCTTAAAAGAGGGTAAATCATCACGCAATGTTGCAAAAGATGTTGGTTGTTCACAGTCAGCTGTGTCTAAACTCTGGACCAAATACAAACATGGGAAGGTTGTTAAAGGCAAACATACTGGTAGACCAAGGAAGACATCAAAGCATCAAGACAGAAAACTTAAAGCAATATGTCTCAAAAATCGAAAATGTAAATTTCCACAGTCATTGATGATATGGGGCTGCATGTCAGGTAAAGGCACTGGGGAGATGGCTGTCATTACATCATCAATAAATGCATAAGTTTACATTGATATTTTAGACACTTTTCTTATCCCATCAATTGAAAGGATGTTTGGGGATGATGAAATCATTTTTCAAGATGATAATGCATCTTGCCATAGAGCAAAAACTGTGAAAACATTCCTTGCAAAAAGACACATAGGGTCAATGTCATGGCCTGCAAATAGTCCAGATCTTAATCCAATTGAAAATCTTTGGTGGAAGTTGAAGAAAATGGTCCATGACAAGGCTCCAACCTGCAAAGCTCACCTGGCAACAGCAATCAGAGAAAGTTGGAGCCAGATTGATGAAGAGTACTGTTTGTCACTCATTAAGTCCATGCCTCAGAGACTACAAGCTGTTATAAAAGCCGGTGATTCCATAATTTTTGCCAGGGGTTGTATTATGTGCACATTTTATTATATTGTGCGCACAATATAACAAAATGAACGCACATTTTATTATATTGTGCACTCATTTATTATATTGTGCGCACATTTTAAGCATCATTTGACTAAAACAAGGGCATGATCTACTTAAACGTGGCCACAATTTGTAAATCGTGCACTCAATTATTCAGTATTGTCTTGACACATAAATGTTGACTATTCGTCAACAAACCAGCAGACAGTGTAATACATTTCCCCATTAGAAATGGATCTGGTCAGGGTATATCATCATGGTTTGGGCACACAAGGACATACAGAGAACTCCAGCTGCCCAGCATGACATCATCTGGAGTTTAAGCACATTCAAAAGGATGCTGAGGGTGAAGCGTCTGCCCATTGTGAGGATGACAATTTAGGTCATATTATGGAGTTCATTTTGAACGAAAGGAAAACGTGTGCACGTTTTTTAATTCGAGGGCTCAATTAAAGGAAAACGTGTGCACGAATTATCATGGCCAGGAAAATGTGTGCATGTTTTATTAATTTGAGAGCACGTTTTATTAATTCGTGGGCTTAATTAAAGGAAAATGTGTGCACAAATTATCATGGCCAGAAAAAAGTATCACTTTAAGTAACCTCTCCCGGGTTCTGTAAGGAACCGCAGCAGCAGCCAGTTTTTTTTTTTTTCCACGTGCGCGCCGCTGGCGACATTTGTCAGCTTTCCACAACAAATAGAGCACAGCAGCTCGCTCCATGTGTGAGAGTCATAAAATGCAGGCAAGACGAAGACAACACACTGGAAATTGTTTTTTTCCTTATTTATTCCTTTATTGGTTCATTCTACTGGTGCTTATAGTTGATAAAACTTGGATAAAGTTACTTGCACCAGTGCAAGTGCAGTATAAAATTACGTGTACCGCTCGAATAATACGTGCACAAACTAGCACATGCATGTACTATTTCGAGCCCTCAACCCAATGGTAAACATACCACTGTCCCAGCTTTTTTGAAATGTGTTGCAGGCATCCATTTCAATATGAGCAAATATCTGCACAAAAACAATAAAATTTATCAGTTTGAACATTAAATATCTTGTCTTTGTGGTGTATTCAATTGAATATAAGTTGAAGAGGATTTGCAAATCATTGCATTCTGTTTTTATTTACATTTCACACAATGTCCCAACTTCATTTGAATTGGGGTTGTACACAAACGTGTGCAGGAAAAACTGAACAATGCAGACTGATTTGACTCTCATGATTTTTGAAAGTAAGAGGTAACTTACTTTGTAATAAATGAAACACAGAGCTGCAGCCTAATAACTTTGAAAAATAACAAAACTCAGCAGCTTGTATTTTCATTCTGACTAGAGTTTATTTCCTCTTTTTTCTCCTCGTCAGTCATGTTTTGTGCTTGAACATAATACAACTACATTGAGCCATCTAATGGCCCAGGCACACAGCACTTAACGAAGGGCAACAAAGCCCTAACGAAACAAGAAGTCTGGACTTTCGTTGACTTTTGTTGGCATCGTTTAACCTTCGTCCGGCTTCGTTCCTGCAGCTGGCACTTCGTCTGGATTTTTAAAAAAAATTTGAACGAAGGGCAACGAAAACCTCAATTCCTCCGTGTTTCCTTTTGCTGTTGTTCTTGACATTTTTTAATTGTTTATTTCATTTTTGTAATGTTATTGTTTAGTTTGACTTCGTTCAACCGGCTGAATGTTTTCACACAGTGCAGAAGCCGGTTTGTGAGCATTGCTGCTGACGCTGTGTTCCTGTACCATCAGAAATTACAGGGCAAACTCAGCCTGTTTGCTTAAATTTTTTATTTGGATGGGAGGTCAGCTTCACTGGGCTCAGGCACCTTATATATGCCAGAATTAATCTTTTGTGTGAATACAATTAATTATTTTGCCACAAGCAACTTATGAATTTGAAAAAAACAAAATAGTTGTGTAATTTCTGATGGTACTTGAATGCAGTGGCAGCAGCAGCTGCTGCGTGCGCTTATTTTTTTTTATTAAATATAACATGAGTGTAGGAATGACAATCCAGCTCTTATGTACATGTGGAAACAGGTAGATGATTCAGATGATTACATAAGAGCTGTTCTGGAAGGCAGAATTCACGTTGTGGATCAACTGCAGCTGGTGAAATAACCGCACGTGAGTCAGTGTGCGGTGTTCACACACACTGATCAATTTACTGCTCTGATATATTCAATCATATTTACACTTATATTTATTCCCCCTTTTGACAGTTTTCTGTTATAAATCAATATGTATATAAACTTAGTAATGTAATACAGTGATACAGCAGTGACCACGGCACACCAGAGTTGTTGTTTGTTTTTTTTTTGGAGGAAGACGGCGCGCATAGCGTGTCGTCAGACAGTGTGGTTTCTGATGAGTAGATGATCCCTCTTTTGTTTTAGACGAGGAACCAGAGCAGGTGGGTCCACCAACATGCGCGCAGATCTCCACAACTTCTGTTTGCAGTTTCTCCAGGACTGAGGTGCTCTGAGCTCCGTTCCAGCGCCGAGTCCTGGAACACAGAGATGCAGACACACACTGCTCCAGCTGTGACTCCAGGCGCATTTCATTTAAAGCATCGAGATCGTTTGCTTCGGTTTTGTTAAGTTCCTCTTTTGTCCCTTTTTCGCTCTTGCTTAGCTGGCTATTGGGTGATAAGGCTCTTTGGTCCACCTTTTCAAAATGAATTGACTTCTTTTTTTTTTACTTTATCCCTTTGTTCAGGAATCATCGTGTGCCATGTGACTGGGCCATAAAATAAATATCTTTGGAAAATAACAAGTTCAGAGCTCTCACCTGCTTTATGATCTCACCTGCTTTATGTGATTTCTGCTCCTGAACATCACTGCAGAGTTTCACCACATTGTTTTTTTATTTTATTTTATTTTATTCCGTTCATTCCTGTATTGTAATTTTTAAAGGAATTTTGACCATTTATTTCATCTCATAAATTCAGTTTAACTGTCACCGACACGCACACATGGTGTGAACAGGACGTGCTGTCAGATCAGTCCAGGGAGAAACAAAGGCAGCGCCACAGATTTGTTTGTTTTCTTAACGTGTTGCTTCGTCTCTGTGCTCTGTGCGCTCTCTCACTCTGCACTGACTGAAGCTGCTCATACCCCCTCCCACCTCACAGCCAGCCGACTCACACAAACACACAGGTGGCTGCAGTGATCGGACCCAGTCCTAATTTTAGACAGCTTTAAGCAAAGCGGCCCGCTACTTTTTCGGCCTTTTATCAAAAATTGACTGCCCAAATGACAGCACGGTGGCTCCCGTCGGCTCTCGTGAACTTTTAATCCTGTACCGTCCCAATCACGTGATAAATAGCAAAGTTGACTCCCATCCCGTGGGAATCCCACGTGAATCCTGTGGCCCGTGGTATTCCTGAAAAAAAAAAAAGTGAGCCTCTAACCCCAACAGTGCTCAGGTCTGCATGTTTATTTAGCACAAGTCTTACCTTCCTGAAACAGTTCCACAATCCATACAGAGTGAGCAGGGGTGGCCTTGAATTGGGAACCTTCTGCTCTAGAAACAAATGCACAAACCACTTTGCCACCATGCTGCCTTGACCTAGGGCTGTTGGTATGGCTGGAAATTTATATCACGGTATAATTTTGAAGTCTCTATGTAATAAAAAAAACTGTTAATGCAAAAATACAAAACCTTTTTGTATTCAAACTCACACTTTGGAATTGCTGTCATGTTGGGAGTAAAAACACAATACAAAAACAACAACAAAAAAAAAACAAAAACAAAACAAAAACCACAATAACAGGGCAAGCCAAAAGAAATTGCTGTCTGCTTAGTGAAATTGCTGAGATGACGCATTTGTGGTACTTTCTCAGTGCTTTTCTAATAGAAAAAACAGGACTATATGGACACTGGGCCTATGGTGCTTGAGGATTTTGCACAGTATTGTACAGTGCCCTCCAAAAGTATTGGAGCACTTGGTATTTCACACATTTAAATTTGTTTATGCCATTTCAAATACAAAAAAAAAATAAAAAATCTAATTTTCTAAAATTATCTTCCTTGAACTTGAACTGAAAGCAAATATCTACAACTTCATATACAGTAGTGTTCAGAATAATATTTCACACATTTAAATTTGTTTATGCCATTTCAAATACAAAAAAAAAAAAAAAATCTAATTTTCTAAAATTATCTTCCTTGAACTTGAACTGAAAGCAAATATCTACAACTTCATATACAGTAGTGTTCAGAATAATAGTAGTGCTATGTGACTAAAAAGATTAATCCAGGTTTTGAGTATATTTCTTATTGTTACATGGGAAACAAGGTACCAGTAGATTCAGTAGATTCTCACAAATCCAACAAGACCAAGCATTCATGATATGCACACTCTTAAGGCTATGAAATTGGGCTATTAGTAAAAAAAGTAGAAAAGGGGGTGTTCACAATAATAGTAGCATCTGCTGTTGACGCTACAAACTCAAAACTATTATGTTCAAACTGCTTTTTTAGCAATCCTGTGAATCACTAAACTAGTATTTAGTTGTATAACCACAGTTTTTCATGATTTCTTCACATCTGCGAGGCATTAATTTTGTTGTTTGGAACCAAGATTTTGCTTGTTTACTAGTGTGCTTGGGGTCATTGTGTTGTTGTTGCCCTATTGATGTCTTCTTTGTTAAATTGTAACCTCTTCTGCACACGTCTTTTATTTAACAGAGGGACTTTGCGGTGGATTCTTGCAAATAAATTAGCTTCACACAGGCGTCTTCTGTCACAGCACTTACAGGTAACTCCAGACTGTCCTTGATCATCCTGGAGCTGATCAGTGGGTGAGCCTTTGTCATTCTGGTTATTCTTCTATCCATTTTGATGGTTGTTTTCTGTTTTCTTCCACGCGTCTCTGGTTTTTTGTTCATTTTAAAGCATTAGAGATCATTGTAGATGAACAGCCTATAATTTTTTTGCACCTGTGTATAAGTTTTCCCCTCTCCAATCAACTTTTTTTTATCAAATTACGCTGTTCTTCTGAACAATGTCTTGAACGTCCCATTTTCCTCAGGCTTTCAAAGAGAAAAGCATGTTCAACAGGTGCTGGCTTCATCCTTAAATAGGGGACACCTGATTCACACCTGTTTGTTCCACAAAATTGACGAACTCACTGACTGAATGCCACACTACTATTATTGTGAACACCCCCTTTTCTACTTTTTTTTTTTTTTTTTTAATAATAGCCCAATTTCATAGCCTTAAGAGTGTGCATATGATGAATGCTTGGTCTTGTTGGATTTGTGAGAATTTAATTAATCTACTGGTACTTTGTTTCCCATGTAACAATAAGAAATATACTCAAAACCTGGATTAATCTTTTTAGTCACATAGCACTACTATTATTCTGAACACTACTGTAAGTTAATTAAAAAATATAAATCCAAGATGATGAGTTGTATCAGTAATGGAGCACTTTGGTATAATACCTGTAAATAATCAGTTTTATTGCCAGTTTTCTTGACAAGTCAGGGGACGGATACATGAACATTTCCAAGTCACTGAATATGTCTTGGACTTTATTTACATCAGTTATGAAGAAATACTAACAGTATGGCACTCTAAGGTAAATCTGTGTGGACTAGACAGTTCTCCAAAACTGAGTGACAAGAAGGAGAAGAGTGAGGAAAGCCACCAAGACACCCAGACAACCCAGAAGAAGTTATAGGTTCATGTGGCTGTGATTGGAGAAATTATGCATAGTGCATGTTTTGCATTTTGGATCCCAGTTATACAGCTTCATGAAGAAGTGGTATAGAGGAGGATTTTCACCAAAACATCAAATCTAGGATTGCATCTCAGATGTCCCTTCTGGCAAATTGTAGCTGAACCTTCAGCTCTTGTTTTGAAGAAAATCCTGTTGCCTGGGTACAGCGGGGTGTCATTCTGTAAATGAACACCTGTGGGAGAAATTGGAGGTTGTCCACCATATAAAAGCACAACAACTCTTATAATTGTGTTCTATTCATTTTTCACGTGCGGACAATCTTATCTATTATTTATTTATTGTAGGTTTACAGCATCATTTTAAGAAACCTCATATATCCGTCATGTATACATGCTTCATCCTAGTGAATAGATTTACGACTGCAACCTCTGCAGTTTCTCACTGGTAGAAAAAAGAAAATAAAACCCAAAAACATTCTTTTACCAGAATGTCAGTTTCTCTTCATATGTTGTGCACAAAAAATGCGCAGTAGTGGCGTATATTCACTTGATTGTTACACAATGTCATCTTTGTGCTAAATAGTCTAATTATCATTGCTTTCAGTGGCATAAGAAACGGAAGCGGCGTTCCTGTGGAGAATGCAAAGCCTGTCTCTGCAGGAAAGACTGCGGCACTTGCGATTTCTGTGTAGACAAACCTAAGTTTGGAGGCAGCAATAAAAAGAGACAGAAGTGTCGTCTGCGTCAGTGTCAGAGACAGGCAATGGTAGGCCTTTGGAAACTGGAATTATTAATTCATTTGTTGTGTGTGACAGGGATGTCACAGCTGTGATTTTAATTACATGCATGCTTGTATTTGGCAGAGACACTTGTTGCCATTTCAGATGGAAGACAATGACCACGGGCCTCCTGAAGGCTCACCACAGGGGGCCAGACCAAGACCTTATTACACATACAGTCGAAAGGCAAATATAAAGAAAATCAAAGGGTCACAAATAGGATTGGATGACAATGATGAGGATGAGAGCAACCTGCAGTCAGTAAGTGTCCAGACAGTGACTTTGATGTTCAAGAAAGTATATGGAATAAAACTTTTAATTGTTTGCTCAGCTGTTTTTGATTCTCCTGTGTATATAAAAAAGTCTCACATTTTGACAAAAACTTCAGTAACGCCATGTGGTTTCTTTTAACATTGTGTACATTTGACCTTTGTAGCGTAACTGGATTCTTCAGCCTGCCAGCAGTAGCAAACAGTTTTATGATTTGAATTTGAAGAACCAATCACCTGTGCAGGTTTGAAAATATATTTTTATCCACGTGGGTAGTTTTATGTGGACACCTAGATTAACTACATATTGTTGTTCAATAGGTAACTAATGTAGATCCTGTATGCTGGAATGGAATACCTGGCAGCAGAGCCCAACACATCAGCAACCGCAATGGCTCGGAACTCGTAAGTTTCTATTATTTTACCACATATGTTTTATGTAATGATCAGAACTAAATATGATATATATATATATATATATATATTTTTTTTTTTTTTTGAACCTTTACTGTTCAGTTGCTTTAAACAAGAGCTTCAGCATTTTTAGCTTTGAATTGTTTTGGCTTCAGCTTTTCACTCAGGAATAGAAATTTTAATCAGTCCAGTATTTATTTTGATCATTATCACCATCTGGGCCGAAACTGGTAAAACCAGATATTTGTAGTAAGTGTATGGAGCAAATGAAAAATATGCCTCTGAATATGCTAAAATATGATTAGACATGTTATGAACCATGAAACAAAACCACTGACTAGAAAGGCTGCTCTCCTCACCATGACTTTTCAAAGTAATAGTGGAATATTTAGATCATTTGAATTTGATCGCTGTTCATATTTATTTGAACCAAACATATGAAGCACAGTTCTCTTCCTGCTCCAGGCAGTGTTGACAGTTTATTCCCAGAGGGTGCAGCGTTGACATGTCCATTTAAAAGTTGCGAAATGGCATGATATGTGATGGTTTTCCTGACCACAAATATAAAAATAGGCCCATGTTCAAAAATGCTGGAACTTTTCCTTTCATATTGCATCCCTACTCATTTTGAGCACAACAGCAATACTTTTCAGATATTATTAAAATGGTTAAATATTTGATTGTCCCTGTTGCACAACACACTTTTAAAAACATTAAAATTACATTGCAGTAATTTTATTGTGACAACATATGAATGTGTTATTTATTTAATGACAAATTACAGTTGTAACATGAATTAAGTTGGGTTAATCTATACTATAATAGCCAAGTGGCCTCTGTGTGTGTGTGTGTGTGTGTGTGTGTGTGTGTGTGTGTGTGTGTGTGTGTGTGTGTGTGTGTGTGTGTGTGTGTGTGTGTGTGTGTGTGTGTGTGTGTGTGTGTGTGTGTGTGTGTGTGTGTGTGTGTGGCTTTGATCACGGAAAAACTTGGAAGAGCTGACATTTGCCATTTGGTGTACCTATGTATTTTGGGTGAAGGATGAACACTGTGACAACAATATTTTGATAGAACTAATATTTTTGGAGAAATTAGCGATATTGGCTAACAATGGTGAATAGTGGACATTGTGTCGCAATGCACCATGGGAGTTTGGGGTTTTAAATGTTATTGTGGTTCATGTTAGTTTAACAGTGTTAGTATTATTGATTTAATGTCTTTTTGTATTTCAGTTGGTTTAGTTAAGTGTCATGTTGCCGTTACCATGCGTGAAAAGTGTAATGCATTTGATGTCTTCCACCATGTCTCTGTTTGTGGGTGTGTAAAAGTAAAAGCACCTGCTTGCAGCAGAATGCAGACAAGGAAAAAAAATCTGTGTGGTGGGTGCATGTGTGTGCATGCGTATAACTTAGATGATGGACAAACTGGGGAGAGCTGACATTTGTCATTTGGTATGCTTATTTATTTGTGTATTTGTGTCAAGGATGAATGCTGTCAAAATGGATGAAGTTGATAGGACTAATATTTTCCGAGAAACTATGGATATTAGCTAACAACACTGAGCAATGGACGTTGATAATTACATTCTAGACTCACGCCATTCCAGCGGGGGGGGGGGGCATAAATCATCTATATATTAAAAGCGTGAGTGATTTTATTTAGTAAGTTCAATGTAAGTACATCATGTAAATTTAAATATGTTAAAAATACATGGTTGACATAAGAAAGTGAAAACACTTATTTCTATTGTGATCCATTTAAAAAACAAATACATTAGAAGTAATAATAAAATAAAATGATAATGATAATAGTGTGTAACAAAAACCTAAACAATTTATAAATACACGCAGTTAGCGACACCAGGAGGTGACGTCACCATGCTAATGTCTGCGAGATCATGCCATAAAATTAGGTACAGAATGCGACCTTTTAACATCTTAAAATATGTCAAGGTTAGCCATCTTTGAACTTGTCCAAGGTCTGTGACCCAAGAATGTTCCCTGGGAATTTGAAGAATGTGGCAGTAATAAAACTTCTGCTGTACACAGACAGATGGACGGACGGATAGACAGACGGGTGCCAGGTCTTCGCAATACCCGATGGCCATATGTTGGCCTCGGGTAACAAAAAAAATTGAACAAGGTTTTGTGTATTGTATATTTTTTTGTCCACCACAGAGGACATAATGAATGGGCTGGGTCTCAGGGGATAATATGCACCTCTTGCCCATACGTTTTTACAGCTTGTATTATTTTGATGACAAATGACACATTCATTTGCATATAGGCTGTATGGTACCACTGCACATTTTGTGCAACTGGTATGCAGTTGACACTACAACTACGCTGGTTCACAAAACCTCCCCGTATGTGTGCAAACAAAAGTAAGCAGAGCTTTTGCTGAAAAATCTGTTTCTCTTTTACAGCAACAAGCACAAAATGAGTCAATCTACTACTGACAACATTTTCCTTAAAAATAAAAGCCTTTAACTGCAAAGCAGGACAAGCTGCACAGGGAGCATAGAAGAAGGAACATTGTGTATGGTTAAAAGTACATTGCTCAAACATTATCTGAGTTAATAGGGCTAAGCTAACATTAACAGATTTTTTTTTTTTTTTTTTCTTTCTTTTCTAAAAACACATTTAGACATTCTTAAAATGTTTTGGTAAAGTTGTTTAGAAACATTGCAAATCTAAAATACATTATATTAATTATATGACAAAGCATGATAACGTATGCCACAAAACAGCAACTAGTGTCTGTTGTATCCTGGATTAGGGCTCCACTGTCTACAGAAAGATTTGCATCTTGTAAATATTTATGAGAAAATGAGTTTCTTCATTAAATATTTGACTTTATTTAGTCTTGTGGAGAAACATGTTACATTGACTAAAAACACTCTAAACTGAATTTTGTAACAAAAGATATTAAAAATGAAATAGAATGCACTAATACAATAGAATTCTGTTGGGAGGGTGGCGCCCCCTATTGTTCACTGTGTTGAGCAAATTATTACACAAAAATAAAATAAAATGTTGCCACCGTCATATCTGCTGTCAATATGAGCATTTTTCATTTAGCTGAAGAGTGTAGCCATGGTCATCTTTCCTAATTATTGCTAAGGGTCAGAATGAGGTAGCTTTAGCCTGGAGCCAGATTGCTGAAGAAAAAAAGCTTTTGACCTAACATTAAAATGTTTTAAATACATTAAATCATTGATATTAAGGCATAATTAATTGTCCAACTGTACATGTAAATGGCAACCTAAACAAAATGGAAATTTGTAACAGTGCTGCATAAATTAATACATGCATCTTGATATGCCACACCTATGACGTGGGATGGATTATCTTGGCAAAAGAGAAGTGCTCACTAACACAGGACAGATTTGTGAACAATATTTGAGAGAGATAGGTCTTTTGTGTATATAGAAAATGCTTTAGATCTTTGAGTTCAGCTCATGAAAAATATCAGCAAAAAGTGTTTCTATTTTTGCTCAGTGTATAATATTTCACCTGTTCTCTTTTTGCAATACTTTAAAAATCAGCAAAAGATGTTATTTGTTAACATCATGAACATTGCCAAGTCACTGAATATGTCTTGAACTTTATTTACATCAGTTATGAAGAAATACAAATAGTATGGTACTCTGTGGGAAATCTGTGTGGAGACAGTTCTCAAAAACTGAGTTACTGTGCATGCATATGTACAGCGCCATACTGTTTGTATTTTTCATAACTAATGTAAATAAACTTCAAGACATATTCAGTGACTTGGAAATGTTCATGTATCCATCCCCTGACTTAAGAAAACTGGCAATAAAACTGATTATTTACAGGTATTATACCAAAGGGGCTGATTACTTATGCAACCCATCATCTTGGCTTTTATATTTTTAATTAATTTATATCAAGTTGTAGAGATTTACTTTCAGTTTGAGTCTAAGGAAGATAATTTTAGAATTTTTTTTTATTGAGAAGCCTGATTTACTTTTGTATTTGAAATGCCATAAACAAATTCAAATACGTGAAATACCAAAGGGCTGAATACTTTTGCAAACCACTGTAGATATCAGTTCTTATTTAGTGTCTACTTGGCGCTTCTTGGCCTGTCTGTTGTAGTCATTAAATGGAACATATCTTGTTACTGTCCAGCAGTAGTCTGCAAGCATGGATAGGCTCCATTTTCGTACTGCACCTGAAGTAAATGTGATTGGACCTGTTTACCTAATGTTTATTGCTATATTCAGTCAAAGTTTAAAATTAAAATCCCTAGGTCAGGGCCGCATGTGCTCACCCAGTATCATATCTTAAAAACTAGAGGTGTTCAACAATTTCAGCCATCACTTTCATTCTCAGTGGCCCAAGATTTGTAAAGTTTGACTGTAATTATATTTGAAACATTTTGGCTTGTAGACCATTGTTGTCAATAACCAACTACAATCTATTCAACAAAAAGAAACTAATTAGTGGTTAATTAGTTAAAACTATTATTTTATTATTATTATTAATTAATTAATGTTGTTATGGCTCTGTTTTGTTACTGCATAGATGCATACTTGTTCAGTTCTCTGTCCCATTACATCTTATAATTGCTAAATTTTCATACTTCTGTCATCTGACATGCATGTGGTGTATGGTATGTACATGATTACTCTTTATAGTTCAGGTTATAGATATGTTCTTGTTCTCCAGGCTCAACAATCCCGATTGGGTGGAGAAAAATCTGACATAGTTGGAGATGTCAAAAAGCATGTTGAAGAAGAAGATGATGAGGATGATGAAGATGATGAGGAGGAGGAGGATGAGGAAGAGGAGGAGGACGACGATGACTTTCCCATGGTAACTGTCCTTCTGGAGGTTGACGTCTTCAGCCTAAGTTATTCATTCCCAAAATTAGGAAAGCCAATTTTGAAGGCTGAAAATTGTTGGGGTTCACCAAAACCTGTAATCATAATTTTGATCAACATGAGACTAAGATGAAGTATTTCCATATATTATTTTAAAGTAGATTAACTAGATGAAGAATATATAATTTAAATCCTATGGGTTTGTTTAATTTATTTTTAGTAGTATTGTGGAAGCCTAAGGAGGAAGCTTGTGTGAAATTCAGGGAGTAGGTGAGACATGCACTGGGTGGAGGTGAAGGGATTTTGGGCAGTTGGAAAAGGGCTGCAGATGTGGTGAGGGAGACAGCTTGGAACATGCTGGGTGTGAAATCTGGACAGTGGAAGGAAGACCATGAAACTTAGTGATGGAAGGATGATGTTCAGGAAAGCATATGTGCAGTAGTTTAGGGTGATAAAAGATGCAGATGGCCAGTGGTGGGCACAGTTCAGGTAATTCCATAACAGATAATTATCAAAGCTAATGTTTTTGTTAGCAGATTAACTTTTCAGATAAGTTTTAAAACCATCATCAGACCAATTATCTTCTGATAAATTTAGTTCCGTTCACTTTCAGTCCAATAACATTTTCTTGTGAACAAAGTTTAACGGTAAAAAAATTTGTAAACCCTAAAATCAAACATTTTAGTCTGTCTGTTGTGTGTTTGTGGCAGACTGACTGCATGTCGCTTGCTGATGATGTCATCATTAAGCACAAAACTTGATTGGCTGGTCGACGCAGGGAGCATTGTGGGTAGTGTAGTTCATTCACTTTGGATGTTACAGTGAGTGAGTCCGCTCGACACAAAACAAAACGGACTAACGGACTAATTTTAACATTATTTTATTTTATTTCTTTGTGGCTGACGGTATAATTTAATCACTAAGACTCGGTGGGGGAGAGGAGCTCTCATGGTGCAGCTGTGTACAGAGGGACTTTTCTTCGCCGTTTAGACACTGTTTTGGATTTTAAAAAAAGGGGTGCTTTATGTGGATTATTTCTTCAGCTGAATCCCACTGAAACTAACAGGTGAGAATTTATATTTACTATGTGTCTTTTACTCTGCCAATCAATGCATTAATGGACGTATTTTGGTTAAGTCGCAGGGTTCAAAGCATGCGAAAAAAGCAGCAGCTTTTTAGTTCATAAATGACGGTGTATATAATACAGAGATAAACTGACTTCTAATACTGTGTTTTACTGCTTTTGAAAGATGATGACTGTTTGGGATTCTATTTTTTTATTAATTCTTTTTCGTGCGTTTTTATGTGTTTGTGCAGGGCTGTGAAAACGCTGCGGATCTGCAAAATTCTGCAGATTTCATCATGGGGAGGTGTTAGTGTTGTAATTGTGATCGTCACTGAGTTTTTAAAATGTCTATCGCAAAGTGTTCTTTTTTTCGACAGCGTGCAAGTTTTAGAAGACTGCGGCGGTCCGCAGACACTGCTCTGTGTGTTACAGATACAAATCAGTGTCCTCGAATCTGCGGAGTTTCGAGGAGAAAAATCCCTCTCTCAAAGCCTGGCTGTTGCGACAGTTGTCATAAAGCGGGACTGGTTGGTTGCTGCAGCGACGCTGTGTGGCTCCTGCAAGACGCTAAAGCTAAATGTAGCATGTGGACATTGCAAATCTTTAGAGCTCTAAAGTTTTTAAAAGAAGAATTATGCAGCATGTCTCTGTCATGGACCGACGTCAGAGAGAAGATGGCGAGAAAGACAGTTTGAAAAATTCTGATAAGGACAAGAATACGTGGATTTGTCGCTGGCTTCATCAACACATCTGAAAGATAAAAGAAACCGGAAAAGTGAACTGTGCCCTCAGAAAACGCAGTAAGAATTTTTCTCTCTCTGGAAAATAAACAGGATTTTAGACAAGATTATGTGACTTTTTTCATTAATCTAGACTTTCTTTCATTGGGAAAAAAGACTGTGGCTTTGAATGGATTTACATGAATTTACACAATAATATAAATGAGACTTTATTAATGTAGACTTTTTTCATGGGAAAAAAGCTTTGAGTGGATTTACAGGAATTTACACAATAATGTAAATTAGTTTTTATTAATGTAGACTTTTTTCATGGGAAGAAAGACACTGTGGCTTTGAGTGGATTTACAGGAATTTGCACAAGAATATGTTGCTTTTTTACTGTAAGGTATCTTATTGATATTTTACCATGATTTTCAAACTATTCTCCAAGCTTTAGCTGTGGTTTTTGAAATGCTTTAACAGTCTTTTCAGTCTTCATGAATTTCATGTCGTTTAATTGTTCTGAGTTGATGCATAATTTGGTTTACAGTTAAAAGGAAAATCATTCCAGGTCCTACTTTCACATATTTTTATTTCAACATGATCATTGACGATTCAAATGAAAGGTTGAATACAGGGTCATTTAAATATGCACTAATTTTGAGATTTTAAGTTCCAAGAGATGCTGAAAATGTATCATTTGATAAAAAATTAATTTGGTTCCTGGGATCCCTGGCTCCTGGGGGCCTATGCCCCCCAGACCCCCTGCAAATTTTCCTCACATTTCACAATTTTCATTTCACAGCCCTGGTTGTGATCCTTGAATTTACCCAGCTATGAAAAGTGAAAGTGAAACTGGTTTATCAGAAGGCGACAGTGTAATTTGATGTAGCCACGTCCGAATCAATACTAAAAGTTATCGGTTCTCTGAAAGATAAATTTTTTTAGCAGTTTAGCGTCATAAAAGATAACTTTTCAGTTATCGGAGTAATGGTTATCGAAGCTAACTTTTTGGTTAGCTGTGCCCACCACTGCATATGGCAATGTGCTGAGAAGCAAGGACAGTGTGGAGTGTGTTGAAAAGGTGGAAGGAATATTTTGAGAAAATGATGAATGAAGAAAATGAGAGGGAGAGAAGGTTGTATGTTGTAGAGAGAAAATCGGGAAGTGCAGTGAAGTTAGGACAGCTATGAAGAGTGGAAAGGCAGTTGGTTCAGATGACATCCCAGTGGAGGCATGGAAAATTATTTAATAAAATCTTGGAAAGTGAGAGGATGCCTGAGAAGTGGAGAGGAAGTGTGCTGGTTCCAGAACAAGGGCGATATGCAGAGCTGCAGTAACTACAGAGGCATTAAGCTGATCAGCCACAGCATGAAGTTATGAGAAAGAGTCGTAAAAGCTAGGCTTAGAAAAAAGGTGAAGATCTGCGAGCAGCAATATGGTTTCATGCTGAAAAAGAGCACTACAGATGCAATGTTTGCTCTGAGAATACTAATGGAGAAGTATAGAAAAAGCCAGAAGTTACGAGGTCTGTCAGTAAAGTATAGGTCCTTTTTATTTTTTTCAAAAACTATATGGATTTCATTCATATGTTTTTACGTCAGACATGCTTGAACCCTCGTGCGCATGCGTGAGTTTTTCCACTCTTGTCGGTGACGTCATTCGCCTGTGAGCACTCCTTGTGGGAGGAGTCGTCCAGCCCCTCGTCGGAATTCCTTTGTCTGAGAAGTTGCTGAGAGACTGGTGCTTTGTTTGATCAAAATTTTTTCTAAACCTGTGAGACACATCGAAGTGGACACGGTTCGAAAAATTAAGCTGGTTTTCAGTGAAAATTTTAACGGCTGATGAGAGATTTTGAGGTGATACTGTCGCTTTAAGGACTTCCCACGGTGCGAGACGTCGTGCAGTGCTCTCAGGCGCCGTCGTCAGCCTGTTTCAAGCTGAAAACCTCCACATTTCAGGCTCTATTGATCCAGGACATCGTGAGAGAAGAGAGAAGTTTCAGAAGAAGTCGGTTTCAGCATTTTATCTGGATATTCCACTGTTAAAGGAGATTTTTTTAATGAAAGACGTGCGGACGGATTGCAGCGTCGGCTCGCAGCCGCCGCGACGCTCCGCCACAGGAAAAACACCTCTGTTGGAAGCCTTAAGGACAAGTTGGAACATGTCCAGCTGTTAAACAATTTCTCATATACTCACTCCACTGAAAGCCATCAAAAGCCGCCTGGATTTTACAAATGGTTATCAACACGGAGGTGTTTTTCCTGTGCTGCCGCACCACGCGTCGCTGCGTCCCGACGCGCGGACTCGTCCGCACGTCTTTCATTAAAAAAATCTTTAACAGTGGAATATCCGGATAAAATGCTGAAACCGACTTCTTCTGAAACTTCTCTGTTCTCTCACGACGTCCTGGATCAATAGAGCCTGAAATGTGGAGGTTTTCAGCTTGAAACAGGCTGACGACAGCGCCTGAGAGCGCTGCGCGACGTCTCGCACCGTGGGAAGTTCTTAAAGCGACAGCATCACCTCAAAATCTCTCATCAGCCGTTAAAATTTTCACTGAAAACCAGCTTCGATGTGTCTCACAGGTTTAGAAAAAATTTTGATCAAACAACGCGCCAGTCTCTCAGCAACTTCTCAGACAAAGGAATTCCGACGAGGAGCTGGATGACTCCTCCCACAAGGAGTGCTCACAGGCGAATGACGTCACAGACAGGCGTGGGAAAACTCACGCATGCGCACGAGGGTTCAAGCATGTCTGACGTAAAAACATATGAATGAAATCCATATAGTTTTTGAAAAAAATAAAAAGGACCTATACTTTATTGACAGCCCTCGTACATTGTGGATTTAAATAAAGCTTATGAGAGGGTGCCAAGAAAAGAGATGTGGTATTGTATGAGGAAGTCTGGATTGACAGGCATATGTAAAAGTTGTGCAGGATATGCACATGGATACTTGTGACAGCGGTGAGATGTGCAGTAGGAATGACAGTCATTCAAGGTGAAGGTGGGATTACACCAAGGATCAGCTCTGAGTCCTTTCTTGTTTGCAGTGGTATTGGACAGGTTGACGGATGAGATCAGACAGGAGTCTCCATGGGCTATGATGTTTGCAGATGACATTGTGATCTGTAGTGAGAGTAGAGAGCAAGTTGAGTCTACTCTGGAGAGGTGGAGATATACTCTGGAGAGAAGGGGAATGAAAGTCAGTAGGAGCAAGACAGAGTACATGTGTGTGAATGTGAGGGAGCCCAGTGGAATAGTGCGGTTACAAGGAGTAGAAATGGTGAAAGTAGATGAGTTTAAATACTTGGGGTCAACTGTCCAAAGTAATGGAGAGTGTGGTAGAGAGGTGAAGAAGAGAATGCAGGCAGGGTGGAGTGGGTGGAGAAAGGTGGCAGGAGTGATTTGTGACCGAAGAATATTTGCAAGGGTAAAAGGGAAAGTCTACAAAGATAGTAATGAGACCAGCTATGCTGTACGGTTTACAGACTGTGGCACTAACAAAAAGACAGGAGGCAGAGCTGAAGATGATGTGATTTGCTTTGGGAATGACAAGAGTGGACAGGATTAGGAATGAACATATACCAGTTGTCAGGAGGATATCAGAGGGTCAACATAAATGGACTGCATTTATATAGCATCAGACGCTCATTATTTACAAATAATGTCTCACATTCCAAGATGTGAGGGTGCTGCCATACAATGTGCTCACCACACACCGGGAGCAGTAGGGTATTAAAGACCTTGCCCAACGGCCCTTAGTGATTTTCCAGTCAGGCTGGAATTTGAACCGAGGATCTTCTGGTCTCAAGCCCAACGCCTTAACCACTAGACCCTCACCTCCCCTAACATAGCTAGGACGGTTTGGAGACAGCCAAAGAAGCAAGGCTGAGATGGTTTGAACATGTGCGGAGGAGTTACCCAGGGTATATGGAGAAGGATGCTGAAGATGGGATCACCAGGCAGGAGAAGAATATGGAGGCCAAAGAGAAGGTTTATGGATGTGCTGAGGGTGAACATGCAGGTTTTTGGTGTGACAGAGGAAGATGTAGAGGACAGTATGAGATTGAAACAATTGATCTGTTGTGGCAGTGCCAAACAATCAGCCACTGATTAAGAAGCCTGGCCTTGACCCTGTGACTTTAGCAAATTATCGGCCCATTTCTAAGCTTCCTTTGGTTTCCAAGATCTTGGAGAAATGCGTGCTTGGTCAATTTCAACCGTTTTTAGATGCACATGGCATTTTAGACCAGTTTCAGTCGGGTTACAAAACGTTTTACAGTACAGAGTCTGCACTTAAGATTTTTCATGACCTGTTTTTAATAGCTGATGCAGGAAGCTCTGCTATTTTAGTGCTTTTAGACCTGACTGCTGCTTTTGACACAGTGGACCATGCAGCTCTCTTATCTCGCTTGGAAACCTGTGTGGGTGTCAGGGGGATTGCTTTGAAGTGGTTTGAGTCTTACTTGAGTGGGAGGTCCTCCTCTGTGAGGCAGGGGGACTCCTGCTCCTCTTCTGCTCCCCTGCAGTGCGGTGTCCCCCAGGGTTCTATCTTAGGCCCAATTCTTTTTGCTCTGTATCTCTTCCCACTCGGGGAGATATTTAGAAAACATGGCATGTCATACCATTTTTATGCTGATGACTGCCAAATTTACATGCCGATTCTCAAAAGTAACCACTGCCCCCTGACACCCCTTCTCGACTGTCTCGGTGATGTCAAGGCTTGGTTAGCACAGAATTACTTAAAACTTAACGAGGGAAAAACTGAAATAATTCTATTTGGCAATTCCCGCTTTGACTTGGGACCTCTCCAAAGTTTTGTGCGTCCCAAAGTCACCAGCCTTGATGTCAACATAGACAGCGATCTTAAACTTGATAAACAGGTTAACGCGGTTTTAAAATCAAGCTTCTTTTTTTTTACCTTTGTCTTTTATCAAAAGTGAAACCTTATATCCCTATTAATTTGTTTGAACAAGTCATGCACGCTTTTATTTCTTCTCGTTTAGACTACTGCAATGCACTTTATTCCGGAATTAGCTATAACGCACTTTCCCGACTGCAGTTAGTCCAGAATTCAGTGGCTTGACTTTTAACAGGGCCCAGAAAGCGTGAGCACATTACCCCAATTTTGGCTTCTCTGCACTGGCTCCCTGTGCGTTTCAGGATTGATTTTAAAACATTTTTGTTTGTTTTTAAAGCTCTGAATGGACTGGCCCCGCATTATATCATCAACTGCCTCCAGGTTTACACTCCAGCACGAGTTCTGAGGTCCGAGGGCCAGTCCCAGCTCATGGTGCCTAGGATGAGACTTAAAACTCGAGGGGACAGAGCCTTCTCTGTGGTCGGTCCCAGACTCTGGAACTCTCTGCCCCTACACGTCCGATCTGCTCCCACTGTGGAGTGTTTTAAGTCCCGTCTTAAGGCCCACTTTTATTCTTTGGCTTTTAACACCGCGTGAGTTGTACGGTCCTTGTGTCTTATTTTATTTTTATTTTATTGAAATTTATCGTTTTATCATGGTTTTATTTATTTATGTATTTTATCTTATCTATTTTACTGTTATTATTGTTATTATTACTATTTTGCGTGTCTATGCTTTTGCTGTGCAGCACTTTGGAGACTCAAGTCTGTTTAAATGTGCTTTATAAATAAAGTGGATTGGATTGTGGACATTTGTCTGTCTTTTTCTTGGTTTCAGATCACACAGATCTTCAGTTTGGCTGATAACCCAGGCAGTGGGAGCGGTGCAAACATGGAAAGCCAGCTGTTAAAGCTGCTAAAGGCTTTGCGCACCTCTGTCATGCCAATCCTATGGTACGCCTTACTGATGGAGGGTCCTCAGGTGCAGCTGATCCAGTGTTCAAAACAGTCCAGCATGGTTGACACCGTGGTGATGATTGACCCAGGCTTCCACTATCAGGTCACTGTCCAAAAGCAGCCCCTGCTTGTTACCCACCCACTGTACGATAATCACCCGCCACGCTTGACCTCTGTCACTGAAGTCGTCAGCCTGCTTTTGGACTTGGACAAATACGTTGTGTGCCAGGGGCTGCCCTGTCAGGAGCCACCCAATAAGAAAGAGCCCATCATCCTTAAACGGGCAGCGACGTGTGATTTCTTGGTGAAGAAAAATGTGAACATCTGTACAAACTGCAAAGCATTGTGTGGGTAATGACAAATTCATCATCAGCAAAGACTTCCATTAAAAGATACACATAGTGGAAAACTCTCTTGCTCCACTTTGTGTTTTTTTTTTTCTTCTTCTTCTTTTTGATTTCTTACTTTTGATGTTGATATAGATCATTTTTACAGATTTACCTCTGGATTGTGAGAGTATGATTTACCATAAGAATCACCAAAGACATTCCAGAAGTTATGAACTTGGGATAGTAGATGAATCTTGTTTTCTTAAATGTTTTTTGTTGTTGGTTTTCGGGGGTTTTTTTTTTCTTTGTCAGTGTGATGGGTATAGCTGCGGGTTACTGGCCAGATGTCTGTGTGCCCTTGGCTCAATTTTGTCTCAGCCCAAAATTAAACAATGTTCATAGCAACCAGATTTTTAAGTTACTGTTTGTACTGGATAGTTTAAGTTAAAGGCCAGCGGCCATCTCTACCCCCCCCCCCCCCCCAAACAAAAAAACATGTAGATATTTTTCATCTTTTCTTAAAGTTCAAGCTAAATACATATATATTTTTTTTTGTTGATTGTGTTTTTACTTGAATATGTTTACGGTGTCTTGACCTGCAATACCTTAGTGAATCTTTTGCGTTGTAGTCATCTTTATTTAGCAACTTACGGTGTATCCAGAAAGTATTCACAGCGCTTCACTTTTCCGCATTTTATATTAGTCTTATTTAAAAAAAAAAAAATTCCCTCAGAATTCTACACGCAACACCCCATAATGACAAGATGAAATTTTTTGTTGTTTGCAAATTGATTTTGAGCTTCATGGCAAAGGCTGTGAATATTTACGTACATGTAATTTCTTAGTTTTTTATTTTTAATAAATTTACAATAATCTCAAAAATACATTTTTTGTCTCATTTTTATTATGGGGTATTGTGTAGAATTTTGTCAGAAAAAAAAATGTATTTCATCCATTTTGGAATAAGACTAGCGTGGCAAAAAGTGAAGCTCTGTGAATACTTTCTGGATGCAGTGTATTAAATGAAAATTCATATCTTTCTGTGTAACTGAGAAAGTGTTTAACCGATATGAATACCTTATAAGAAATTCTGGAGTGAACACGACAGCAGACTTTTGTGAGAACTACACTTGGAATAAGAGTATTATGTTTAAAAGATTAATGCAGTAGGGATGACTAACTTTTAAGGTAAAGTAATTAAAATGCATGGTGATAATGCTGTGTTGTAGACGGAGATTATCTTGGCTTAAAACATATGTATAGTAGATATTGCAAAATCACATAATGGTGTTCACTTTGCAGAGTAAATGTATAAGACAAGATATCCAGAATTGTAACATTTGAGCAGAGGCAGATGCTTTTTACATATGTAACAGATCAAGAAATTCTCTTTCTCTTTTTTTTTTTTTTTTTTTTAAGGTTCACCACTTAAAAAAAAAATTTAATATAGCTTCCATTATACATGTTTTATCTGTCTGTAAAATAACTAAAATTAATGTAGTGTTGTAGCCATGTCAGCCCCCTAATGACACATTCTGTACCATGTTGTCAGGTTATGTTTCTCGACAGGATAAATATTGAACATCAACATTCTGACTAACTTCTTGGTTTTCCCAAGTGGTGCCACAGATGTTTCCCAAGAAATGAAACTGATTGGGTGAGTTAATGGTATTTAGCCTTTGCTTTACCATATTTTCTATATGTTTTTGAAGTCTGTTTGCAAATAAACCTTTCCCAGTGAGTTGACCTTTGATTTCCCCCCCCCTTGGTGCCAGCGGTCTTAATGTGCAGGGAGTCATTTATGTGACATTTCACTTGTGAAAGAGATAACTTCAGTTGTCCTAGCCTGATTGGAGTGTACTTTGTAAAAAAAAAAAAATCTTAGATAGATAGGTATATATATGTATGTGTGTGTGTGTATGTATATGTATGTATGTACAACCCCTGGCAAAAATTATGGAATCACCGGCCTCGGAGGATGTTCATTCAGTTGTTTAATTTTGTAGAAAAAAAGCAGATCACAGACATGACGCAAAACTAAAGTCATTTCAAATGGCAACTTTCTGGCTTTAAGAAACACTATAAGAAATCAAGAAAAAAGATTGTGACAGTCAGTAACGGTTGCTTTTTTAGACCAAGCAGAGGAAAAAAAATATGGAATCACTCAATTCTGAGGAACAAATTATGGAATCACCCCGTAAATTTTCATCCCCAAAACTAACACCTGCATCATATCAGATCTGCTCGTTAGTCTGCATCTAAAAAGGAGTGATCACACCTTGGAGAGCTGTTGCACCAAGTGGACTGACATGAATCATGGCTCCAACACGAGAGATGTCAATTGAAACAAAGGAGAGGATTATCAAACTCTTAAAAGAGGGTAAATCATCACGCAATGTTGCAAAAGATGTTGGTTGTTCACAGTCAGCTGTGTCTAAACTCTGGACCAAATACAAACAACATGGGAAGGTTGTTAAAGGCAAACATACTGGTAGACCAAGGAAGACATCAAAGCGTCAAGACAGAAAACTTAAAGCAATATGTCTCAAAAATCGAAAAATGCACAACAAACCAAATGAGGAACGAATGGGAGGAAACTGGAGTCAACGTCTGTGACCGAACTGTAAGAAACCACCTAAAGGAAATGGGATTTACATACAGAAAAGCTAAACAAAAGCCATCATTAACACCTAAACAGAAAAAAAACAAGGTTACAATGGGCTAAGGAAAAGCAATCGTGGACTGTGGATGACTGGATGAAAGTCATATTCAGTGATGAATCTCGAATCTGCATTGGACAAGGTGATGATGCTGGAACTTTTGTTTGGTGCCGTTCCAATGAGATTTATAAACATGACTGCCTGAAGAGAACATGTAAATTTCCAGAGTCATTGATGATATGGGGCTGCATGTCAGGTAAAGGCACTGGGGAGATGGCTGTCATTACATCATCAATAAATGCACAAGTTTACGTTGATATTTTGGACAATTGCAAGGATGTTTGGGCATGATTAAATCATTTTTCAAGATGATAATGCATCTTGTCAGAGCAAAAACTGAAAACATTCCTTGCAAAAAGACACATAGGGTCAATGTCATGGCATAGGGTCAATGTCAATGAGCAGATCTGATTTGATGCAGGTGTTAGTTTGGGGGATGAAAATTTACAGGGTGATTCCATAATTTATTCCTCAGAATTGAGTGATTCCATATTTTTTTCCTCTGCTTGGTCTAAAAAAGTAACCGTTACTGACTGTCACAATCTTTTTTTCTTGATTTCTTATAGTGTTTCTTAAAGCCAGAAAGTTGCCATTTGAAATGACTTTAGTTTTGTGTCATGTCTGTGATCTGCTTTTTTTCTACAAAATTAAACAACTGAATGAACATCCTCCGAGGCCAGTGATTCCATAAATTTTGCCAGGGGTTGTATATATGTGTGTATATATATATATATATATATATATATATATATATATGTGTGTGTGTGTGTGTATATGTATATACGAGGTCTATTAGATAATAAACCGACCTTTTTATTTTTTTTTTAACTATATGGATTTGAATGACGTGCAATTACACCAATCATGCTTGAATCCTCGTGCGCATGCGTGAGTTTTTTCACGCGTGTCGGTGACGTCATTTCCCTGTGGGCAGGCCTTGAGTGAGATGTGGTCCCGCCCTCTCGGCTGAATTCCTTTGTTTCACACGCTGCTCGAGACGGCGCGCGTTGCTTTATCAACATTTTTTCTGGACCTGTGAGGAATATCTGAGTGGACACTATTCAAGAAATTAAGCTAGTTTTCAGTGAAAAGTGTAACGGCTGATGAGAGATTATGGGGTGTTTCTGTCGCTGTAAGGACTTCCCACGGAGCGGGACATCGTGCAGCGCTTCCAGGCCCCGTCGTCGGCCTGTTTCGACCTGAAAACATCCTAATTTAAGGCTTAATTCACCCAGGACGTCGTGAGAGAACAGAGAAGATTCAGAAGAGGCCGGCATGAGGACTTTATGCGGACATTCCACTGTTTAAGGACATTTTTTAATGAAAGACGTGCGCACAAATTCGCCGAGTCGTCACGGAAACGACTCGGCGAATCTGCGTGCGCCGCGACAGGAAAAACACCTCCGTGTTGAAAACCATTTGTAAAATTCAGGCAGCTTTTGATGGCTTTCAACAAGTGAGTAACTGAGAAATTGTTTAACAGCTTGGGCATGTTCCAACTTGCCCGTTAAGGTTTCCAACGGAGGTGTTTTTCCTGTCGCGACCCCCCGCGGTCGGGTCTGGCCCGACATGCGACTCTGCCCGCACGTTCTTTCATTACAAAATGTCCGTTGCTGACTTCTTCTGAAAGTTCTCTGTTCTTTGACGACTTCCTGGGTCAACAGAGCCTGAAATGTGGAAGTTTTCAACTTGAAACGGCGAGACGCTGCCGCCTCGAAGCGCAGATTGCCGTCAGGCACCGTGGGCCGTCCTTACGGCGACACTACCAGACCAAAATCTCATCAGCCGTTAAAATTTTTACCGAAAATGAGCTGAATTTATCGAATGGTGTCCACTCAGTTGTGCCTTAGTTTTGAAAAAATTTTGATCAAACAAAGCAGCAGTCTCTGAGCCATTCCTAAACAATGAAAAAACGACGAGAGGGTGGGTGACTCCTCACTCAAAGACTGCCCACAGGCGAATGACGTAACCGACAGGCGTGAAAAAACTCTTGCATGCCCACGAGAGTTCAAGCATGTCTGATGTAATCACACGTGATTCAAATCCATATGGGTTTTGAAAAAAATAAGGTCGGATACTTTTCTAATAGACCTCGTATGTATGTACACACATACATATATATATATATATATATATATATGTTCTCCACTCAGATTGCAATAGGCAATCACAGATTAGCCTTTCTGTCCATCATTTACCTGTATTTTGGCATGCTTGGCACCAGAAAGTTATGTTGGATCCAAAAAGGCTAGGACCAAAAGTTATATTGGATCGTTCCCACTTACCAATAGCATTAGAGCTTACTGCCAACAGCTCGCCAATCGGCGCGGCATACGAAGGTCTGGAACTTGCTGATAGACTCTGGTTGAAAAAATGGCAACATGTCAACAACAACAGAAAATCGTCTGCCAGCGAGGTTTGCTGAGTTCACAGAGGAGGAACTGGTGGAAATATTGAACTCCAAGGATGCCAAAAACACTAAGAAGGTAGACAAGCATGCTACTGACATAGAAGCATTCATCGCATCAAAATCGTTGATCACAGCAATTGGAGCTGAATCAACAAACTGTCACTGGACAGAACTTGACACGTAACTTGACAGGTTTTTTACAAAACTTTTACGCTGAGGTGCGGCTTAATTTTGGAGGGGGTTGGAGAACATAACGATGGATGGCAAGTCGTCCAACATAGAGAAATATTGGATTCAGAAAAGTTGTATTGGATGAGGCTACGCCTCATCCAATATAACTTTTCTGTATCCAGTATTTCTCTATGTTTGATGCCTTACCATCCATTATTTGTATAATATATATATATATATATGTGTGTATATATATATGTATATATATATATATATATGTGTGTGTGTGTGTGTGTGTTAGCTGTATTGACCCCAAGAAGCTGTTTGACTTTGGGGTCAAGGTCACTGGAGCATATTTTCTAAAGAATAGAATAGAGAACCACTAGGGTCAGTGGGCAACCACAGCCCGGAACCCGCGGACCAACTCCAGATGTAGAGATGCTGCTTAGGGGCAGAGAAAGGAGCAGACCCTAAATAAGTATGTTTTTGATTGTGAGAGAAAACCCACCCAGACACTGGGAGAACATGCAAACTCCACACCAAAATAGTGGGAACTGATCCCATGACCTTGCAGTGAGGCACCAGTACTAATCACTTAGCCACCAGTCTGCCCAAATCTTATGAGCACAAGAATTTTCCCCCTTCCTTCCTGATTGTCATCAAACTTGGTATGATTCCAAGAAAGCTATTCATTTTAGGGGACAAAAGGTCAAAGGTTAAATTCAGTGAACTGTACTTTGTAAAAGCCTTCTGCATTATGCAGTGACCCCAAGAAGCCTGTATTCTAAAAATCTTGACTTATTTTTTAATTGCCTGATTGTTACCAAACTTGGCATGTGTGGTAGGTATATTCCCTGTTTCACAGTTGTGGATCTCGCGGTCCTTGACTCAAGCGAGAGTTGCAGCAGAGTTCTGGTGTCGCCGACCGAACGGTCCCCCTTCCTGCACTGCGCATCCATCATTTCGGAGCGTCAGCAATGTCATTTCTAAGTGTCATCTGCGATTTACCAATTATCACCTCATTTCTGCTTCAAACTGCACTCCAGTCATCATCTATCTCAGGGTGATTCTTTAACTATGGGCACTATTGGCCTTGTAAATGTAATTTCCACCACACCATTGCCTTTCAATATAAAGCGCCTTGGGGCAACTGTTTGTTGTGATTTGGTGCTATATACATGTGCTCTGATGTCACTGTTTATCTCCATAGAAACTACCCAAACAATCTTTCATAAAAACTGTTTAAAGGGACATTACAGTGTTGTGGTGGAAATTACGGCAATAGTGTGGGGACAACTACATTTTGTTTAAAAAAAATCACAACAATTGTATGACATTGAATACCCCAATTATGTTTTGATTATTTTACTGATATTTTATTCAGAGATATTTTAAAACATGAGAAAAAACATTTCTTTACCATTCATTTTTATCATTGAAGATCAAAAGTCTGGGTGTGGGACAAGCACAAAACGGCAATATTTGCATATAATGATGCTGAAAAAAGGTGAAAAAGTCATCATAGTCTACTAGCACAAATTTCTTAACACACTTTAATTGTAAAAACTATAAAAGTGTGAAATTTCCCCTTTTTTTTTCATACAATATGATCAAAGGACATAAGTGCCCGTAGTCTAAGAATCACCCCCCAACAAAATTGGACCTGTGACCGACTCTTGGGCCGACTGCTGGAAATGATTAATTTCTCATTAACTTCTGGATTTCTTCCTAAATGTTTTAAATCTGCAGTGATTAAACCATTACTTACGCAATGTAATCTTGACCCTAGTGTATTGAAAAACAATAGGCCAATATCAAATCATTTTGCTCTAAATTTCTGGAAAAGGTGGTTTCACAGCAGCTCCTGCACCACCTTACTGAGAATACTCGTAATCTTTGAGCCACTGCAGTCTGCTTTTAGAAAATATAATTCCACAGAAACAGCTCTCACTAAAGTGGTGAATGATCTGCTTGCAATGGATTCGGACACCACTACGGTTCTGGTGCTGTTAGATCTTAGTGCTGCATTTGATACTGTGGATCATCATATTCTACTCGATAGGCTGGAGAATGAATCATTTTGGGATTACTGGGAGTGCCCTTGCATGATTGACGTCATACCTGACCAGTCGTTCGCACTGTCTTGTACAGTAACACTACATCTAACCGTAGTGACATGAAATTTGGGGTTCCATAGGGGTCCGTCTTAGGCCCCCTGGTTTTCTCTCTTTATATAACACCCCTTGGGTCCATATTGCGGCGTTTTGGGATCACCTTTCATTGTTATGCTGATGATACTCATTTATACATGCCGATAATCTCATCCACATAAAATCCTTAGAAGATTGCCGTGCATCAGTGAGAAGCTGGATGTCAAGCAACTTCCTACTTTTAAACTCTGATAAGACTGAAATGATGGTTCTTGGTCCATTGAGACATTGGCATCAATTTGACCAGCTAACACTTAGCCGAGGCTCATGTGTCATACATCACACTGACAAAGTGAGGATCTTTGGGGTAATTTTTGATTCTACATTGTCCTTTGACCTCCACATTAGAGATATTACAAGGACTGTTTTCTTCCACCTGCGAAATATAGTGAAGATTTGTCCCATCCTGTCTATGGCTGATGCTGAGACCCTGATTCACGCGTTTGTCTCTTCTAGATTGGACTACTGCAATGTTCTATTTTCTGGTTTACCGCAGTCCAGCATTAGGGGTCTCCAATTGGTTCAAAATGCTGCTGCCAGACTTTTGACCACATTACACCCATTTTGGCATCTCTTCACTGGTGTCCTGTCCCTGTGAGATCAGATTTTAAGGTTCTACTACTAGCTTATAACTTGTTCACGGAGTGGCACCTCCCTACCTAGCTGACCTAATTAAACCTTATGTACCGGCCTGGGCTTTGCATTCTCAGGGTGCAGAACTACTTTGTGTCCCTAGGGTGAATAAGAAGTCTGCAGGTCACAGAGCTTTCAATTATCGTGCCCCTGTTCTGTGGAATGATCTCCCTGCATCAATAAAACAGTCAGATTCTGTAGAGAGTTTCAAGTCCAGACTTAAGACACACTTATTTTCCGTTTCATATGGCTAGCATACTGACATAGTATGTTATTATGCTTTTTACTCTTCTAATTCATTTTATTAGGAACCGGAGCGTGCCGCGGCCTCGACTTTATCTAAATGGGTCTGGGTCTTTTAGTGAAGCTTAGGGCTAGTGGCCAGCGATCACCTTCGTATTTCTTCTGTTTTTCTTGTTGCTTAATGCTAACAAATCATACTGTATTTGTTGTCTTTCTGATGCCTGATTGTTTTTTTTTCTCTCTGTTTAAGGTGCAGCTCCATCCAGAGATGGGTGTGGTGTCTATTTCTGAAACCCTCCTGTCCTGTGCACCGGCAACATTTCCTTTATATTCGTTTTGTGAATTGTTTTGTAATTTGTGTCAGTAGCATGGCCCAAGCAGAGGGTCACCCCTTTGAGTCTGGTCTGCTTGAGGTTTCTTCCTCAAATCATCAGAGGGAGTTTTTCCTTACCACCGTCGCCTGTGTGCTTGCTGTGGGGGTTGGTAAGGTTAGACCTTACTTGTGTGAAGCGCCTTGAGGCAACTTTGTTGTGATTTGGCGCTATATAAATAAAAATAATTGAAATTGAAACACACAGTGCGTCCTGAAAGTATTCACAGCACTTCATTTTTTTCCCCACATTTTATGCTACAGTCTTATTCCAAAATGGATGCAAATCCTTTTTTCCCCTCCTCACAATTTTACACACAATACCCCATAATGACAATATGAAAAAAGTTTATTCATCTTTTTGAAAATTTATTAAAAATAAAAAATTAAGAAATCACATGTACATAAGTATGCACAGCCATGAAGCCCAAAATTGAGCTCAGGTGCATCCTGATTCTATAGCTTTGGAGTCCACCTGGGGTGGGTTGGAAAGGCACACACCTGTCTACATCTACGGTCCCACAGTTGAAAGCGCATGTCAGATTACAAACCAAGCATGAAGTCAAAGGAATTGTCTGTAGACCTCCGAGACAGGATTGTCTAGTGGCACAAATCTGGGGAAGGGTACAGAAAAATTTCTGTCCCAATGAGCACAGTGGCCTCTATTATTGGTAAATCAAAGAAGTTTGGATCCACCAGGACTCTTCCAAGAGCTGTCCGTCTATGTAAACTGAGCAATAGGGGGAGAAGGGACTTATATAGGGAGGTGACCAAGAACCAGTTGGTCTCTCTGTCAGAGCTCCATCATTCCTCTGTGGAAAGAGGAGAACCTTCCAGAAGGACGAGCATCTCTGCAGCAATCGACCAATCAGGCCTGTATGGTAGAGTTGCCAGACGGAAGCCATTCCTTCATAAAAGGCACATGGCAACCCACCTGGGGTTTGCCAAAAGGCACGTGAAGGACTTTTAGACCATGAGAATCAGAATCAGAATAGCCTTTATTCACCATGTATCCTCAAAGAATATAACGAATTTGTGTTATGTGTCGGACGCAGCTCGGAGAACCGACCAGCATTTGAAGGACCCAGTATGAAATAAGCAGAGCACGGTACAAAGGCTAACTGAATTTAATACATAACAGTGATGTGATACAAAACAACAAAAGAGTGTGCGGTCTGGCGTGGTGGTGATACGGTGCGCTCCCAGCAGCGCTAACGGTCCGGAGCCAGAAGCCATTCGGACCCAAGGACCCCGCCGACACCCCCCAGGTGGCCGCAACAAACCGAGTCTGTGAAAGAAGGAACCATTATGTGAGTCCACACTCTACACACAGAGAGACCACTCAAAGGTGTACATAAACAGCAAACACTTCCTGGCTTAATTACTAATCAGCTTCCCAACCTGCAGGCATGGAACATCCAGTTCACAAAACTCCACTGCAGTGGAAGCCGATACATGACTAACGTACAGCTCAATATAATAAGGTGTGAGGGACACCACATTTACTGACTGTATAAACGTTAGTCACAAAATCTAACGTACCTCAGGAAGTGTGCTGACGAGCGTGAGACCTCACCCCCTCCTCTTTCACAGACCGTGCATCAAACCCTGGACGTTCTCTGCATCCACTGATGATGAGATGGCTCCCCAGACGACGATCTCACCCGTCTGGTCACAAGGTCGAGTCTCTAGCAAATACACACTGTATATTCCAGTCTTAAATGCCACCATGTTCCAATCCATATAGATGCACCACAGCTGTGAGTCCTGACGAGCCGCAGGTGATCAGGGTGAGGTCCTGATAACCTCAGCAACACAGCCACTCAGTCCCAAATGCAAGCCACCTGGAAGGAAAAACAAAAGACAGAAACAAAAAGGCAGCCAGGCCCCCCCAGCCATACAACAGTACCCCACCCTCACGGGAAGCCTCCCGGCGACCACACAAACCTGGCCCAGGAGAAACACCCCCCTCCAGGGAACATGGCTGGAAACCGCATCTGCATTCGTCTTCCAACAGAATGGTTGATGTCCTCTCCTCTGGCTGCATCCTTGCCTTTGTTTCAGTCAGTCACTTAGCACAGGTGTGGCCAGGAGTTCTTAAACCTGTGCGGTCAGCCTTTATCCAACCATGTTCGGTCTTTAGTCATAAAACAAAAAAGACAAACACAAACAACCAAAACACCCCCCCTCCCCAGGGGACCGTCCCATCAAACCCCGGGAAGAGGAGAAAAGAAAAACCCCAAACTTAAGCTTACAAATAAAAGTGCTAAAACACCCCCCCCCCCCCCCCCAAACGACATGTAGGGACCAACACCCCCCAGAGGACTTCCCGCCAGCTCCAGGAGTAATAACCACAGCCGAGGTCCCTCTGGGATCCAACGTCACCCACGGGGACTCCCAGCGCCTCCCAGAGGACCACTCGTCAACCCCAGGAGACGCCTCCCCTCATGACCAACGGACCCAGCCCCGGCCGTCTATGGCTAGATGGACCCTACAGCCCTTTCCCCCCCAGAGGACACCACAGTCAAACCCCGAGGGCGGAAACTGGGGGGAAAAACAAGAAGAGAGAAAAAAAAAAAACATACAAACAAAACAACCCCAACCCCACCCCCTTGGCGCAGTGGAAACTGGAAGCACGTCCAGTGTCACCAATCGTGACTATACCCCAGAAGCCAACCGGGAGGAGTGGAACAGCGGTTATGGCAAACGGCGCCACTCCTCCGACTTCTACACCAGCCACTAGCTGCGGGTATATCCCACTGCCCCAAACCTCAGCCACGCCGATGGCAGACGGCCAAAGGCGTGCTGAAGCCGGAGGTGGAACAGGGAATCAAAACCCCCCCCCCCCCAGGTGCAGAGGTTACTCGGGAAACGCCCAGTATAACCAAACTGCACCACTCCAGCAACGCCGACACTACGGCTCACCCGGCTGGAGCCAGAGGAGAAGAGAGGGAAGAAAAAGAAAATACCCCAAACCCTCCCCCCCCCCCTCCCGGGTGCAGAGGCTACCTGGGAAATGCCCAGCACAACCAAACTGCACCCCTCCAGCAACGCTGACACTACGGCTCACCTGGCTGGAGTCAGAGGAGAAGAGAGGGCATAACAAAAACAAACAAAAAAAAAGAAAAAAAAACCCAAGTACCACCCCATCACCCCCCAGGGGACCGTCCCATCAAACCCTGGGGAGGTGAAACAAAAAGAAATAAAAAGAAAGACTAACAGACCAACATACAGTTGTTTGGGTCCTTTTTTTTTTTTTTGCTTAGACAGGCTGCAGGGTCACAACCCCAGACACAAACAGTGGAAAAAAATAAATAAATCCCACACAAAAACCAACTCAAAAAACACCCACACGAAATGAACTAACACAAAACAAATCAGTGACGTATACCGTTAAGCTCAAACAAATCGAACACACCTGTTCTAACTTAAGAGCTTAACGGTAATGTGACTAAGTCACCAAAAGAGGGAGCCAAAGTGCTAAAAATGAAAAAAACCCCTTTGGTGACAGAAAACAAACGAGCTGCATCTCCGTGCGCAGCTGTGTGCAACACACAACCAAAATGTGCTCAACTAAATAACGCCGGAGCTGATACAACAGATGCAGTAGCTATCATTACCCGGGGAAACGGGGCTACAACTAGTAACACAGGAAGCTCAGCGACCCGTGCCACAGAGTTCCGCCGTGCGCGTGCACCCATTACAGACACACTCTTGCAGCTCCCGTTTAAACCTCTTATCCGGTCGGAGCGTGACGCGAAGCCGTCGCCAGTCACACTCCACCACGACCCACGGATAAGGCACAACACAGGAACACGGCTGCAAGAGAGCACAAATCAGTATTCAGTAATGGGTCTCAAACACGCACCATCCGGGCGGAGAGCACCCGCAACTGATCCGGATAACTACTGAACGTCTGCTGCCGCCTTCCCGGCGCGTTACCGTCTCTGCTACCGCTGGGTCCGTGATGTTTGGCCAGAGACTACTGTTATGTGTCGGACGCAGCTCGGAGAACCGACCAGCGTTTGAAGGACCCAGTATGAAATAAGCAGAGCACGGTACAAAGGCTAACTGAATTTAATACATAACAGTGATGTGATACAAAACAACAAAAGAGTGTGCGGTCTGGCGTGGTGGTGATACGGTGCGCTCCCAGCAGCGCTAACGGTCCGGAGCCAGAAGCCGTTCGGACCCAAGGACCCCGCCGACACCCCCCAGGTGGCCGCAACAAACCGAGTCTGTGAAAGAAGGAACCATTATGTGAGTCCACACTCTACACACAGAGAGACCACTCAAAGGTGTACATAAACAGCAAACACTTCCTGGCTTAATTACTAATCAGCTTCCCAACCTGCAGGCATGGAACATCCAGTTCACAAAACTCCACTGCAGTGGAAGCCGATACATGACTAACGTACAGCTCAATATAATAAGGTGTGAGGGACACCACATTTACTGACTGTATAAACGTTAGTCACAAAATCTAACGTACCTCAGGAAGTGTGCTGACGAGCGTGAGACCTCACCCCTCCTCTTTCACAGACCGTGCATCAAACCCTGGACGTTCTCTGCATCCACTGATGATGAGATGGCTCCCGAGACGACGATCTCACCCGTTTGGTCACAAGGTCGAGTCTCTGGCAAATACACACTGTATACTCCAGTCTTAAATGCCACCATGTTCCAATCCATATAGATGCACCACAGCTGTGAGTCCTGACGAGCCGCAGGTGATCAGGGTGAGGTCCTGATAACCTCAGCAACACAGCCACTCAGTCCCAAATGCAAGCCACGTGGAAGGAAAAACAAAAGACAGAAACAAAAAGGCAGCCAGGCCCCCCCAGCCATACAACAATTTGACTGCGTTTTGAACTTTACTCTCTGTACAACATGTACAACCCCAATTCCAATGAAGTTGGGATGTTGTGTAAAATGTAAATTAAAACAGAATACAATGATTTGCAAATCCACGTCAACCTATATTCAACTAAATACACCACAAAGACAAGATATTTAATGTTCAATTTGATAAACTTTTTTTGTTTTTGTGTAAATATTTGCTCATTTTGAAATGGATGCCTGCAACACATTTCAAAAAAGTTGGGACAAGGCAACAAAGACTGGAAAAGTTGATGAATGCTCAAAGAACACCTGTTTAGAACATTCCACAGGTGAACAGGTTAACTTGAAACAGGTGAGTGTCATGATTGGGTATAAAAGGAACATCCCCAAAAGGCTCATCTGTTCACAAGCAAAGATGGGGTAAGCATCACCACTTTGTGAACAACTGTGTGAAAAAAATAGTCAAACAGTTTAAGAACAATGTTTCTCAACATTCAATTGCAAGGAATTTAGGGATTCCATCATCTACAGTCCATAATATAATCAGAAGGTTCAGAGAATCTGGAGAACTTTCTACACATAAGTGACAAGGCCGAAAACCAACATTGAATACCCATGACCTTTAATCCCTCAGGCGGCACTGCATTAAAACCCAACATCATTGTGTAAAGGATCTTACCACATGGGATCAGGAACACTTCAGAAAACCATTGTCAGTTAACACAGTTTGTCGCTACATCTATGAGTGCAAGTTAAAACTCTACCATGCAAAGTAACAGCCATACATCAACAACATCCAGAAACGCTGCCACCTTCTCTGGGCCCGAGCTCATTTGAAATGGACAGACACAAAGTGGAAAAGTGTGCTGTGGTCTGATGAGTCCACATTTCAAATTGTTTTTGGAAATCATGGACGTCATGTCCTCCAGACAAAAGAGGAAAAAGACCATCCAGATTGTTACCAGCGCAAAGTTCAAAAGCCAGCATCTGTGATGGTATGGGGGTGTGTTAGTGCCCATGGCATAGGCAACTTACACATCTATGATGGCACCATCAAAACTGAAAGGTACATCCAGGTTTTGGAGCAACACACGCTCCCATCCAAGCAACGTCTTTCAGGGACGTCCCTGCTTATTTCAGCAAGACAATGACAAGCCACATTCTGCACATGTTACAACAGCGTGGCTTTGTAGTAAAAGAGTGCGGGTACTAGACTGGCCTGCTTGCAGTCCAGACCAGTCACCCAGTGAAACTGCGTGGCGCATTATGAAGCGCAAAATACGACAACAGAGACCCTGGACTGCTGAACAACTGAAGTCGTACATCAATCAAGAATGAGAAAGAATTACACCTACAAAGCTTCAGTTCCCAAACGCTTATTGAGTGTTGTTAGAAGGAAAGGTGATGTAACACAGTGGTAAACATACCACTGTCACAGCTTTTTTGAAACGTGTTGCAGGCATCCATTTCAAAATGACCAAATATTTGCACAAAAACAATAAAGTTTTTCAGTTTGAACATTAAATATCTTGTCTTTGTGGTGTACTCAATTGAATATAGGTTGAAGAGGATTTGCAAATCATTGTATTCAGTTTTTATTTACATTTTACACGATGTCCCAAATTCATTGGAATTACGGTTGTATAAATATACACTAAACTCTAAATAATTCACAATATTAAGTCCCTTTGGTTGCTCCCTTGTTTGCTCTCACTGTCACCACAGCAAATCCCAGGTGGAACTGCATGTTGAATTGGCACAAGTTTTACGCCAGATGCACTTCTCCACATTACATGGAGAAATGTGGCAGGGGTGGGATTTGAACCAGGAGCCTTTCATACATAACCCAAGTGCACTAACCACTTGGCCACCACTCCTACTACAATAAAATTCACAATATAAAAATGTGCACTAAGAAATGTGTGCAAAGCAGAAACAGACAAACAGATTGAAGTTGTAGATTACGAATATGAATTAGTTAGTTTTATGACAGGTTAAATTGTCCATCAGTGTGATGGCCTGTGGAGAGAAACTGTATCTCTGCCTTGTTTTGATGTAACGTCGACCAGAGGGGAGGAGTTTAGACAGTGTGTGTTCAGGGTGTGAGGGTCTGCAGAGATGTTACTGGCTCACTTCCTGGTCCTGGACCGATATAAGTCCTGGATGGAGGGCAGGCTGGCTCCGGTAATTTTTTCTGCAGGCCTGACAGTTCGTTGAAGTCTATGCTCGTCATGTTTGGAGGCAGAGGAAAACAAAACCAAGATGGAGATGCATAGGACAGACTGGCTGATTGATGTGTAAAAAAATGATGGGCAGTTCCTGGGGCAGGTGGAACTTCCTGAGCTGTCTGAGCAAGTAAATCCTCTGCTGTGCCTTTTTCCTGATGGAGTCTGTGTGCTCAGGTCCACTTCAGATCCCGGGAGATGGATCCCAGTAACTGGAAAGTGTCTACAGTAGACACAGTGTTGTTGAGGATGCCGGGGGGGCTGATGAGGGGTTTCTCCTGAAGTCCACTATCAACTCCACAGTCTTGAGCGGGTTCAGCTCCAGGTTGTTCTGACCACACCAGAGGACCAGCTGTTCCACCTCCTCTCTGTATGCAGCCTAATCGCCATTCTGGATAAGACAAATGATAGTGGTATCGTCCAGAAACTTCAGGAGTTTAACAGAGGGGTTCTCTCAGGTGCAGTCATTTGTATAGAGGGAGAAGAGCAGTGGGGAGAGCACACACCCCTGAGGGGCGCCAGTGCTAACTGCCTGTGTGCTGGATGTGATGCTCCCCAGCCTCACCTGCTGTGTTCAGTCCATCAGGAAGTTGGAGATCCAATGACAGGTGGGAGCTTGCACAGAGAAGTTGAGTTTTTGGTGGAGAGTGTTGTGGATGATGGGGTTGAATGCTGCGCTGAAGTCCAGAAACAGGATCCTCAGCACCAGCTAGTGTTGGCAAAGATAGGTGCACCATGTTTGTGGCATCATATTCAAGAAGACTTGAGGCTGTAATTGCTGCCAAAGGCGCATGAACAAAGTATTGAGTAAAGGGTTTGAATACTTATGTACATGTGATTCGTTAGTTTTTTTATTTTTCATAAATTTGGGGGGAAAAAACTTTTTCATGTTGTCATTATCAGGTGTTGTGAATAGAATTAGGAGGCAAAAATTAATTGACTCCAATGTGGAAAAAGTGAAGCGCTGTGAATACTTTCTGGATGCACCGTAACAAAGGTATTAACTTTTTTTTAGCTACAGACATTTTAAATGTTCTGTTACTTATCATAATGTCACAGCATCACATTCAAGATTGTACAATACATGTTCAAATTAATAACAAACATTATAAAGTTTCTTTACTCCCTGATCTATTTTGTGATAAAATATTTGCCAAAATGCAGGAAATGGCACCTAAAAATTAAAAAAAATTCTTGTGGAGCATGCTCCCCAGATACCTCCCCCCTCCCCCCAGTCACACCTATCTCTGCAAATCCACGCCTCCCCCTTTACAAAGTCCTAGATCTGCCTTTACACTGGAGCAAAAGTAGCACCGGTTAAAAATACATCTTGTAGAAGATAAACCAATATTTAACTTGCACTGGATATACACGTCACACCTTTTGTTCTATATTAACAGCTCATTCATTTGGGATTTTGTGTATTGTTGCAGTTTACATTCTACTATTGCCATTTATTCTTTTATTATTGAGTATTTTATTTAGTCCTTTAATTCCTGTGAAATTTGCATATAAATTACTGTAATTATTGTTATGAATAATGCCCAATTTATGCTACTCCGCACCTGCAACTCCATAGCCACGCAGTGGCCTCTGTGTGATTGCGAACCCCCTCCATAGCCTGATGTGAACCTCCTAAAAACTCATACTTTCACGAGCGCCACTCACTTAGCTTATGGCAAGCTAAAAGTGGACGCTCTCATTTTGGCCAAACTTCTATACAGTTTTTGTATATTCTGTGTTAGTATGCGCCCATGGCCAACGTGCTTGATTCATTCCTGTGTAAAAAGTAGTTCCCAGATAATAGTGATATTTGGCATAAGAACTTGTGTATCGCGTGTGTTTTTACACCTAAATGATCGTAAGGCAATACTCACACTCATCCAGCAGCATCTTCTCATGTCAGCAAATTCAGCACCATTTTGCAAACCAGAAACTGGGTCAGGCGAAAGTAGTCCGGCGAGCTCAATCTGTGGGCGAGCTATCCCACAGTGCCAAAATAGCCGAGATGATGCGCCAACGAGAGCGGCACGCTGAGCAGGGTGCTAAAAACTGACACACCAACATGACGGAGACTGTACTGGCTGTAATTGGTCTGCTAACTACATACAGTAGTGTTCAGAATAATAGTAGTGCTATGTGACTAAAAAGATTAATCCAGGTTCTGAGTATATTTCTTATTGACCCCAGTGACCCCAAGCACACTAGTAAATGACCAAAATCTTGGTTCCAAACCAACAAAATGAATGCCTCACAGATGTGAAGAAATCATGAAAAACTGTGGTTATACAACTAAATACTAGTTTAGTGATTCACAGGATTGCTAAAAAAAGCAGTTTGAACATAATAGTTTTGAGTTTGTAGCATCAACAGCAGATGCTACTATTATTGTGAGCACCCCCTTTTCTACTTTTTTTTTTTACTAATAGCCCAATTTCATAGCCTTGTGCATATCATGAATGCTTGGTCTTGTTGGATTTGTGAGAATCTATTGAATCTACTGGTACCTTGTTTCACATGTAACACTAAGAAATATACTCAAAACCTGGATTAATCTTTTTAGTCACATAGCACTACTATTATTCTGAACACTACTGTAATTTCCTGAATCTCACTTTTCCAGTTTCACAATCAACGACCTTCACGACTATAGACATCATGGGCTCGTAGGCCAGTCTTCATGAAAAATGTTTCGTCCCCTATTGTTCTGATGGTGTTAACCCCAATGGAGAACTTGGGAAGGTTCACAACTGCATGGAAGTGATTGCGTGAACACAGAGTTTTAATAGAACAGACACTTTATTGGCCCCTTAGGAAAATTCTTTTTCAGTGAGCGTACATGTGTGTGTTGATCTCTGTTGGCAAGTTATGGAGTAGAAGAAGCATAAAATGGTCATAACAAACTCATAATTTTTCTGTATATAAATCATACTTGAGTATAAGTTGCAGGACCTCCCAAACTAGTGGAAAAAAACATGATTTATAATCTGGAAAATGTAATTATTACAAAATAACATTTGTTATATATAACACATCTTCACTAAAGTGATCACCAGGGGTGCCGGGAAGGGGAGAATAAGGAGAAGGATTCTAGGGGCCCATGATTGACAGGGGCCCAGAGAGGTCCCTAATACAGTCATAATAGTGACAAAACTTTATGGGGGGTTGGCCCAGTAGTGGAGCAGGTAACTGAAACAATCCTTCACATGGCGATACAAGCACCAGATTTGGCATGAAGGTTCTTCATTAATCAGTGTTTGAGAAAAAAGTGCTGGCCACGTGAAAATCCAATATGACAGCCAGGTAGGGGTCAATGAAGAATGACACAAGGTCAAAATTTAAAAATGCTCCAATCATATTGAAAGCGATACCAAATTATGTGTCTGATCACAAAGATTCCAAAAAGGTATAGCTTGGACTATCTATGACTGAATGTTATGGGGTAAAAACAGCAAGAATGGTAAGAAAGATCAGTTTCAGTTTGTACAGGAGTCAAAAGTTAAAGTTGCTCCAATTTTGGTAGAAAGTGGTGCAAAATATTGGTTGAACTAATAGAATTAATAAATTGAATAGTTTTGACTGTTGAATGCTTGGTTTGCAGAGTAAATGTCAAACAATGTTGACGTCCATTGGATCCTATGGCATATGTAACGTATGTTACCCTGTAACGTGACAACTAAGCATGACACATGGTGCAAACTATTCCTTTTTAAACCCCTATTAACTCAACCAATAATTTGCATCACATTTTACAAAAACTGGAGCAGCTTTAACTTTTGACCCCTGTACAAACTGAAACTGACCTTTGTCACCATTTTTGCTGTTTTTACCTCATAACTGTTGAGAAAGTGAAGTACACGGCCCCACGCCAGGGGGCGTGAATGAACGGGCAATAGGAAGTCCGAATAAATAATTTATTCTGCAAATGTGCACAAACAACCAAATATACTTTTAGTCTGTCAATAAAGATAACCAGATGACACGTGGGCAGGCCCGAGGGTAGGAGACGCCTAACCAGAGAATAGCCGGGACCCACGATGTTCCACCGCCAACGGAGACCTGCAATACGCTGGAGCCGCCAAGTCCTGAGTCCCCAGGTGGCCACCGCTTCCAGCTGTCAGATCCGGTACTGCTGGCAGGAACAGACACAGGTTAAGCTGGGTGTGTGTACACCCAGCAAACAGTCAGCAAAAAACACAGTTCCTTCCTGAGGGAAAAATCCACCACTCCCAGAGAGCAGGAAAACTGAGAACGTGCAGTATCAATAGTTATACTTAGAATTAGGAAAGTGAGGAGTGGAAACGCCAGCTCCTCTAAACTTCCACAAACCCAGCTCCAAGCTGCAAGTATACCAAAGGTTACGACTGCAAAGATCAGTAGCAAAAAAATGTGCGTACAGCACAAAGCGCCTGAGTAGGTTTACCTGAAGGGTAAGCTGATAACTCGGCAGAGTTCTAATGTCTCTCCCAGGCTTTTATGGAATGGTGGTGATGATGGATGATGTGTGACAGCTGTCAGCTCGGAGCACCTGGTGGACTCCTCTGGCAACTGCGCCCTCTGGTGGTGAGCCAGCAGTACCTCCTCTTCGGGCGGCCCACACAACAATAACTCCATAACATTCAATCATAGATAGTCCAAACTATACCTTTTTGGTATAGTTATGATCAGACAAATAATGTGTTATACTTTTGAATATGATTGGAGCATTTTTAACTTTTGACCCCTGTGTAATTCTTCATTGACCCCTACCTGGCCACCATATTGGATTTTCAAGTGGCCCACACTTTTTTCTCAAACACTGATTTATGAAGAACATTCATGCCAAATCTGATGCTTGTATGACCAAGTGAACAATTCTGGCCAAAAGTCATACTTATCTGCTCCACTACAGTAAGATAGTTATTTTCATGGGGCCCAAAATCCCTGGCAGCACTTCTGGTGATCACCGCTAGTAAGCGCCCTTTCATCACCGACTGGTTCTTATTTTCCTTGACTTGGGTCCCTCCTGTTGATTGATTTCAACCACTGTTTTCTCCTAGCAAAATCCTTTGGAATTTTGTGAAACAGCTGTAAAAGTCACAGCTCACTGTTCCATAAGACTGAGTCATTCAAAATTGTGATTAAAAGTTTTGGGTGGGCCTTGCAGATTTCAGAGTGTGCTCCTGGTTTATTACTTCATAATATATATATTTTTTCCTCTTGCCGACACAGACACGGAGTAGCGTTAAGATGCCATAATGTCCTCATATCTGTGACAGACTTGCAGATATCCCAGCTAGAGGTGGGCGCAGGGTCGGACTGGGAACAAATTTCACCCCTGGCATTTTTCCTCTGGACCAGCCCACTATTGGCCCGACGAATCCACCCCCAAACACGCATACCCACTCGTCCATACCAAACCCCCAATGAACAAATACTATACATCTAAACACCATGAACACACATCTAAACACACACTTTCACTGTCATTTCACCTTGATCATAGTACAAAACGCGGACCCGGCGCCACGAGGGGGCGTCCTAATAACATTAAAGGCAATTACATATTTTGACGAAATTACAAGTTTAAATGACTATATATATATATATATAACATCATGAGGTTTATGTCACAGAAATCCTACTTTACAATCACACTGCAGTCATTGTTAAATTATTTCCTTTTGCATTTATAATAAACACTTGTATTTATTTAGTGTTTGTTTTTCTGGTTGAAATAAGATATAAATAATCTACCAGACTTCAAAAAATATACAAGTTTCCATGTTATTTTATTTGTCTAAAAATAAATGTCTGAGATTCCTTATGTTAAACAAGAAATTATCTAATCTGAAATAACAGGTGGTTTTAATACAGATGAAAGGTTTCTAAAGAACCATTTATTGATTTATTTACCTATTTTAATTACAAGTGTTCTAAACTTTAACAGTAATCAGAAATTTTGAGGTAACAACAAAAAAACATTTACAATGATTTTTCTTCAGAAAACTGCTCTATAAATGAGCAGTCCTGTCACACGTTAATGTTTTGTACAGATCAGTGGTTTCTGCACCAATCGGATTGGTCCAATCCATTTTGTAGAGATCAGTGGTTTCTGCCACGAGTCTTCCATGTTTTGGCCCGACGCGTCGTTCCTATTGGACAATGCGAAGGTACATCACAGCTCAGAGTGTCGAAAGTTGGCGCACCTCATCTCGACAGAACACCGGCTCTGTGGTATGCAAGAGATCACTTGACCGAGGGTCTATACATTCAAATAATAATTAAAAAAAAATACTGTCATCACTCTTCACTCTTAGTCAGTCTCTTACAACAGTGCAGCGTAAATACACGAGCTTTCCAGGAGCGCACGTCTCCTCCGGTGCGCACTATTTTTTTTGGGGGGGGGGAGACCCCGCCCCCTGTGATAAACTCATCGCCCCCTTAATATTTTTTTTTCTGGCGCCGGGTCTGACAAAACGGAAGCAAATGCACACAAGCAGAAAAAAGTTTTTGTGTCTCCAAAGTGTGTGTGTGAGTGAGAGAGAGAGAAAGAGAGGGAGGGGGAGAGAGAGAGAGAGAGAGAGGGAGAGAGAGAGAGGGGGGAGTAATGTGTAACCACTGCTAGGATTCACACAGCAGCAAATTAAGGAGCTGAAGTCCGTAGCTGTTGCATTTAAAGATTAACAAAAATAAAGCACAGTTAAGATAAAAGAAACGATTCCAACCTTGTATCAGTAGAAGAGCGGAGAGAAGTCCAGGTGCCGAGGACTCAATGCATTCACAGGGGTGGGAGCAGCTGCCTGCTCTTCCTGCAATCTGATTGGCCACCCTGTATGCTTCTCCATTGTCATTGGCTGTTGGTCATGTCAATCATTGTGCTCGATGTAAGTCTCCGTTGTGTGATCAAACGGAAACAAAACTGAAACCTAGAATAAGACTGCGCCGTGTATGAAACACTACAGAACTTTTATTTTGACACAAATTCAGGAAGTGGCTCTGCAGCTGCGCCGATTAAATGCTGTAGCTTCACCGATCACGGACTTTCCTCGTGTTGACAGCAGCGCGCGGTTCGAGAACACTGTATATTTCCATAATCTCTATAAATATGGGAGGGCCGGCCCACGCACGTCTAAACATGCAGCGGCCCACCGGGCAAATGCCCAAAATCACAGATTATCAGTCCGAGCCTGGGTGGGTGGTTCGATCCTAATATCGATACCAACGCTGGTATTGATATTGAACGATGCTCGTGTAAAAAGATCGCTACTCAAGCTTTTTTTCTCTCCTGCACGCACTGACTGCTGGGCACGCAGATGCATCAAAATCTACTCTCTGTAAAGCCGCGTTCACACCGGGCACTATTAGACGCTACAAATTTGCGTGGGTCGCCAGGCGACGGATGCGCTTCCTTCGCCCGGTGTGTCGCTCTGCTTGGGTCTACTTTCGCTGCAAAAATTCGCCCCGGTGCGTCATCAAATAGGAGGAGCTTCCATTCCGCTCACCGGCTCCAGTTGTCAGTCAAGCTAACATGACGGACCTTGATCACATGGAGTGAGTTGCTGTGGAAAGCTCCCAATACAGAGAGTATCATTATTTGCTGCAGGAGCTGTGTCTGGGTGACAGCCACTTTCAGTGGTCCTTCCACCTCTGCGGGACCCAGTTTGAGGATCAACTGTCCCGTTCGTGCGTGCACATGTAAATAAATAAAAAAAAAAACTCAGCTGCTTGCTACAGCTCGCTCTTCCCCCAAAAAAACTCTGTCATAATTGTGTTTAGAAACCAGTCACCATTTGTTTTATTATACATCTGTGTAGTTAATTAGTAAAATATTCTCTACAGACGAATCGCTCGAGTGCGCACGTAAAAAAAAGGAAAAAGCTCCGCTCCCGCTGCTGCAAGTAGGGCTGCTGCTCGCTGCAAAAACTCTGTCATAATTGTGTTTAGAAACCAGTCACCATTTGCTTTATTATACAGCTGTGTAGTTAATAAGTAAAATAATCTCCAGGACGATTCGCGCGCGCACGTAAAATAAAAATAAAAAGAAACTCCGCTCCCTGCTGCTGTGGTGCTGCTGTTCGCTCCAACAACTCTGTCATGATTGTGAAATAAAGGACAAAAGAGACATAAGTCCTGCTCACAGGCTGCTACCAGATACTGGACATGTTCACATCTTCAAACTCCAGACATCTCCACGTCACTACATATTCAGTCCCTGATTGGTCATCGCGGCGCGACGAGACGAGACGAAAAAGTTCAGATTTTTGAACTTGGGGAGGAGGGCAACGCGTGACGCGACGCAATATCGTGCCACAAACGCGCAAAACGCTCAAAATCGCTTCACTCGCATCGCTTCACTCGTGTCCATAGCGTCGCGCTGCGCGGTTTGGCGCCAAAACGCGTCCTTACATAGGGATTTACATGGCAACCTGTGGCTGCAGTCGCTCGCGTTGCGCCCGGTGTGAACACAGCGCTGCTTTGTGTCACATTGTGTCACACAACACGGAGCAGCGCACCCTTGTATCGTGGTTTGTCAGTCCTCTACCTCAGGAGATTTTGAGTTGAGTGATATTTTTTTAAACAAAAATGTTGATTGTGATAATAAAGTATTTTGTTGTCACGTACAATGTTTGGCGAAATTCTATCCTAGGTCTTTTGGATCCTTTGCATCTAGCTTAAATATGAAAAAGTATTGGTATCGGTATCGGCTCCCCGCTGTGATTTGGGCGCTCGTGCCCGGTGTGTTTGGAGCGCGTGCGGTGAGTGATGTCCTCGCGGGGCGGAGAACTCCACTCGTCACGCTTCTAAATACACTCACTGTGGCATCAGTTCGCCACAGTGTCTTTTTTTTCCAGCTACTAACAATCTGGTAGGTTAAATCGTGTGAGATTACGGTTTCACGGATGGGAGCGGGAGGAGAAGCTTGTTTTTTTTTCCTCTCTCTCTCCTCAGTGATGCGCAGCGCTTCGACGCAGCAGAGGGCGCGAGACTGCTGCTGAATTCTAATTTCCAACAGGAAGCCACCATGAAACAGAGGCTGCTGCTTTCCTGCCTTTTATTAAGGAGTCGTCGCCCATTTATTTAATTAAAGCTGCGTGCCTGCGCCCGCGAGACTGTTTAAGCGGCGTCACGCCAAAATGAATAGCATGGGCCGCGCGTGGCCGCAGAGGACAGCGGACACCTCGGAAGCCTTCGGTCCGGATCTGTGGTAAGGTTCTGCTGTATCACCTGAGAAGTGGCTGTAAATAAAGCACCGGCAGCACCGCGCTCTGTGTCTTTGATGTGCGCGTGCTGGTTTCGCCTTTAAAGCCGGTTCAAAGCCACACCTGCTGCTGATTCATTCTGAGTGGCGCATGTTTGTTTGATTGTGAGCTGGTAATATGACGACTGGAAAACAGAATTCAGCCTGTCTCTTATTTAAAGGGCAGCTTATGTTTTTTTTTTTTTTTTTTTTTTTTTTTTTTTGGGGGGGGGGGTGCAGAGGCTGTGGAAAAACACAAGAATGACACGACCATGTGTGAATGTAAACATGTGTTGTGGTATTTGGGAGCACACAACTTGTCCCTGTTGGTGCATGAAGCATGCTGCTGCCTGCAGGCACGTATTGATTTCAGTGTTGTTATTTAAGAAGCCCATAGTACCAACATCCTCAGTGTTTCATAATGAGTTGAACACATCCACATGTGCATGGGGCCTTTGATGCACCACCAGAGCAAAAAAAAAAAAGTTTTATATATATCTGCCACCTGCAGGATGGTTAGTGGGTGCTGGATTGATGATGGATTAGGAGCAGGTGTGGCTGTCACATAATTTCTGCAAAGAAGTTAACTGTGGCTATGTTTACATGCTGCTAATATTCGGGTTAAGGTCAATATTACGGTTTCTGAATAATTAGGAATAACCCGTTTACGTGCTTAAGCAGACAGAGTTACTCCTGTATACATGGTCATTGGTATCATTTGGAATATCCCCATCTAAACAGCGACGCACGTCTTCCACCGGTGCTTGATTTGGTCTGGCGTTCATGCAAATCCTGCTTTGCATAACTTTTCAGCCACCTTCTTGTAAATGTCGCTATCTCAGTACTTTCTACCGTCAATAAAAGACATTATACTCATGTCTTTCATGATACTAATGAAGTACTCGGTTTCCTCCTCGCACCAGAAGTATGGTGCTGTGCTGCCGTGTCTGGATTACCCCATGCTTGTGTACCTCTGCTTCTGTAGTGTCTGGTGGGTTGCGCGTGCCGCATACAAGTAGTTGCCGTACTCAAAAGACCAAGATTCCTTGCAGATAGGACATGCGCAGAACACAAAATAATGTTCCTTTTTATGGGGATATTCCGATTCACATTTATATGACCTGATATTCGGGTTAGAAAAGGAGTAACCCAGGGGTCATATTCGGGTTTTTAAAAACCGGAATATGAGCATATTCAGGTTTTTGCGGGTGTTTACATGGCCGTGTGCAACTGGAATATTGCTAATATTCCACTTATGAAAGGGTTATTGGCTGCATGTAAATGTAGTCTGTGTGTCTGTGTCCTTCTCCCGTCCAAATGGGACCACCGAATTGAGCCAAACTTGGCACATCTATACTTTGCCAGACAGGGAGTGACAGGTTCGGGTGTACCCCGCCTCTCGCCCTGTAACATAGAAAATGGATGGGCATAGTTTATTGAGCACTGTAGTCGTAAGTAAGCAGAGACACTTTTGTGCAGCAGAAAAAAGCCAAACGTAACGCACATATACTTTGACTGTTGTTTTTGTTGTTAAGGGGATAAACACTTTTGTGCCGCATCATCATCGGCAGATGTGCTGGAGGGTTGGTGTCATACTTTACTGTTCTCTTCTTTTTCCTTTCAACTTTTTATCTTTTCATTTTTGCAAGTAACCGTAGTGGTAAGGTGGTAGTCATAGCAGCTGTCTCTTCTTGAGGCAGCTTTAGTCACGGCCCAACAGTTCTCTGGAATCTGGGGTAGGTGGGAGGTGACTCAATTTCTGGGAAAACTCTGGGAGCCAGGTGCCAAAGGAGAGCGAGTTTGCAGTGATCACTTCATTGAAGATATGTCTGCCGGTGTCCTTTCATATAATAAACTTAATTTGTAACTTAATTTGTCCTATCCATTTGCTGGAATAAAGCTGGACTTTGGATCAAATATGTGTAGATTTGTCTGACTTCACAACTCAGTTGTTTTTGTCAGGTCTGGGCTCTATATCTCCATTGGAATTTTGTACAGATCAGGACATTTTCAGTCCTTTCCCATACGTCAGCTTGGTCCAGTATTTATTTATTTTTTGTACTAAGCTTCCGTGTCTAATGCTGTCGTGTATGTTGAAACACTGGACATAATTTTGTCCATTACAAGAATGGTGGATGGCATTAATGATTGACATGCTAACAACATTTGCGCGCTTGGTCATTCTGTTGACAACCAGTGTCATACGCATGTGCAAGAATGTCACCTTCTGGATCCCTGACGTCTCCTGTTAGACATGTAAATGAGCAGTCAGATTGTCCTCTGTAGGTGTAATGCCCTGTGCATGTGTTCATCACTTGTGTGGTGAGGTAGCATCACTGGCATGCTATTTTGAAGGGATGAGTACATTTTGCATACCATTGCACAATATTCAGAAGAATTAAAAATGATTGACTGTTTTGATGGAGGGAAGAAATGTAACCCGCTGTTCATTAATGTGGATGAACGAACATGTGCGTTTCACACCTGGGCCTTCAGTGTCATCTTCTTAAATGCCTTAAATAACTTTGCTGTTGTCACTCTACAGAATCACTCCATATTCATAGTGATAGCAGTTTTGCCTAACTGGAATAATATTACTTAATACGAGGCTCAAACACTATGAGAGTCACTGCTGCTACTATGCAGATTACACATAATGCAGCAACACAAATAGACAAAGTTAAATCTCAAATCATTTTCAAAGAAACCACACAAAGCTCATAACTGCCACATTGTTGTAAACACACAACAAGCACGATCTGAGATTTCTGATGTCCGCCAATCCGTATCTGGATCACCTCTAAAATTCAGTGGAGTCTTCCATGTCCTAATATCTTTCTGTGGTGCAAATTTTGTGAGAATCCATGAAGTAGTTTTGACGTAATCCTTCAAAGCCTAAATAAAGTGAAACTTGATCCAGAATCCAGATCTGGATTACCTCCAAAATTTAATGGATTCTTCCATGTCCTAATCTCTATCTGTGGTGAAAATTTGATCAAAATCTGTGCAGTCGTTTTGACGTAATCCTGCTAACATCCTGCTTTGATTTTTTTTTTTTTTTAATTCCTTGGTGGACATAATAAGAATGCAACAGATTCCACCAAAGGTGCAATGTGTATCCTGTGTACTACCCACAGACGTGTTTTGGGGGGAGCACGCGACACACACACACACACATATGTTGTGGGGGGGAGCTGACGGCACACCACATCTCGGCAACTCCATAGACGTTGGTAAGGTTGGGTATCGAGAACCGGTTCCTTTCGGGTATCGTTAAGAAATGATTCGATCCACCGACATCAATAACCTTTTTACTTAACGATTCCCTTATCGGTCCTTCAGAGTGGCCGTTGTTTTTGGGGGTGTTTGTCAGGAAAATTATAATTTCTCTACATTGATTACAGACCCTGCAGCGGGTCTGTAATCAACTTTTCTGCAGCGCGGCTTTGCTTTGAACCTTGAACCAATCGAAGCAGTGATTTGCAGATCGAAGCAGTGCTTCGATCATTGCTTTGTTGATTCATTTATTTCTTTCGCTTTCCCCCGCTAAAACCCTAAAGAGCATAATGCTGTGAGTATTATTTACCTTTTTTATGTTAAACTGACGTGTTATGGTCTTCTGAAACAGTTGATAGATGTATTTTATAACAAAAACGGGACCGATGCTAACACGTTAGCATGTCTATGACACTTTCAATGTTAAAATTAGCATTAGCAGCTGTCAAGCATTTGTTGTCGTAAAAGAGTCAAATGTATTACAAATTGTAGTATTTTTTAACATTTTTTGTTTATATATTAATAATAATAGCAAGCAATAATTGTAATAAACAACAATAATAGTAATAATAACTAATCTAACGATTATAGACAATTTTAGAGAGACAAAAAGAACCTGAATAAAAACACAACCGAAAAAATATAAAACCAACTAACAATGAACATACATAAATAAATAAATACATACATACATACATACAGAAATAAATAAGTGTTTCCTGTGAACACCTAGTGACTCTTACACCTCCATTTCATCCCTGTCTTAATTAAGTTTAATGACAGTTTGTTTCGGTCAAATACGGAAGCCGATAGAGGCCCTTTTTGTAATACTTTTTTAATTCACCCTGTTATCCCGAGATAACGACATAATTAATTCAGGATCTCGAGAAAACAACACAACTAATTCGAGATCTCAAGAAAACAAAGCCTTTGTTTCGAGATCTCGAGAAAACACAACAATTATGCCGTGATCTTGAGAAAACAAAACAATTATTTCATGATCTCGAGTAAACAGCTGACAAATGGGTCATTCAAGTAGGCTACGCCAAGAGGCTTGTATGATGACTTCGGGGCTATATCTCATTCTGTATAGATGCAACGCTGGTCTTTAGAATGTCTGGAATAATCGATCACCTAATAAGGCAATATTTTGATCAGGGGTTGACACAGGCAGAGATTGCTCTGACACAGGGGGGCGCAGGCAGCTCTGCTAGAAATCTCAGTTGTTTTCTCGAGATCATGAAATAATTGTTTTGTTTTTTCGAGATCACGGAATAATTATCTGTTTTCTCGAGATCACGGAATGAAAGTGTTGTTTTCTCAAGATCTCTAATTAATTATGTCGTTATCTTGGGATAACAAGGTGAATTAAAAAAGATTATATGAAGTCCTCTGTCGGCTTCCGTAGTCAAACCATATTTTCAATGTGTTAATTTCTTCAGTGATTTCCTCCAGAACTATCTGCCAAACTAGAAAACTGCTGCATCCTAGTAAGAGTAGAATACTACTGGAATGAATCTGAATAAGGAAAGTGTTTTTTTTTTTCTCACTAAATGGATGCTGCACTCACTCCAGTTTATCGTCTGGAATAGTCCCAGATTGTATTTCAGAGCTTCTAGAATTCAAACATTTTCATGCGGGTGGCATTGGGGGGTAATTTTGGGTTTCAGCTTTTTTTATTTTTCACCACTTTCATCCCCTGAATATGTGAAATCGTGAGTCACTTTTGTGCGGATTAAAGTTACTAACTGGGACTCCTGTCTTGTTGCGAGAAAGAAACGAGAATCGCCCTCCGTTCTGTTCACACAGCTCCAAACGCTGCGCGGCTCTCTGCCGAGTCAAGTTAGAACAATAGAATCCAGTCAGAATTAATAACTTCAGAGCAAAACATCATTTTGTTTATTTTTATTTATGTCCAGAGATCAAGGATACAGTGACCAATTTCATATTTATTTACTTTAAGACTCAATGAAATACATAGAAAACCTGTAAAGCCTACTTTCAGTACAAAATTCAAGAGGTATCGATAAGGGAATCGATAAGGAATCGGTTCGATAAGCAGAATCGATAATGGCATTGATATAGATAAAATCTTATCAATACCCATCCCTAGTCGTTGGGAACTTCAACGAATTTCACAGCGAGTACGACAGTAGACAGTCTGCAGTCTCTTGTCGTGCCAACAGTGTGACTGGCCATACATTTTCTAAGTGCCATGTGAGCGGTGTTAGATGTTCATGCATGTCACCTGTAATTTGGCTGATACGTGCTGCGAGAGGGTGCGATGGGTTCGCACAGCTCACACTCTGTCATTCAGCCGCTGGTGTGCGCAAATTGTTGTAGCAACAGGTGTACGAGGTCTGTCAATAAAGTATAGGTCCTTTTTATTTTTTTCAAAAACTATATGGATTTCATTCATATGTTTTTACGTCAGACATGCTTGAACCCTCGTGCGCATGCGTGAGTTTTTCCACGCCTGTTGGTGACGTCATTCACCTGTGAGCACTCGTTGTGGGAGGAGTCGTCCAGCCCCTCATCGGAATTCTTTTGTCTGAGAAGTTGCTGAGAGACTGGCGCTTTGTTTGATCAAAATTTTTTCTAAACCTGTGAGGCACATCAAAGTGAACACGGTTCGAAAAACTAAGCTGGTTTTCGGTGAAAATTTTAACGGCTGATGAGAGATTTGGTGGGAAAAACACGTCCGTGTTGATAACCATTTGTAAAATCCAGGCGGCTTTTGATGGCTTTCAGTGGAGTGAGTATCTGAGAAATTGTTTAACAGTTGGGCATGTTCCAACTTGTCTTTAAGGCTTCCAACAGAGGTGTTTTTCCTGTGGCAGAGCGTCGCGGTGGCTGCGAGCCGACGCTGCAATCCGTCCGCACGTCTTTCATTAAAAAAATCTCCTTTAACAGTGGACTATCCGGATAAAATGCTGAAACCGACTTCTTCTGAAACTTCTCTGTTCTCTCACAACGTCCTGGATCAATAGAGCCTGAAATGTGGAGGTTTTCAGCTTGAAACAGGCTGACGACGGCGCCTGGGACCGCTGCGCGACGTCCCACTGCGTGGGAAGTCCTTAAAGCAACAGTATCACCTCAAAATCTCTCATCAGCCGTTAAAATTTACACCGAAAACCAGCTTAATTTTTCGAACCATGTCCACTTCGATGTGCTTCAGAGGTTTAGAAAAAATTTTGATCAAACAAAGCGCCAGTCTCTCAGCAACTTCTCAGACAAAGGAATTCCGACGAGGGGCTGGACGACTCCTCCCACAAGGAGTGCTCACAGGCGAATGACATCACCGACAGGCGTGGAAAAACTCACGCATGCGCACGAGGGTTCAAGCATGTCTGACGTAAAAACATATGAATGAAATCCATATAGTTTTTGAAAAAAATAAAAAGGACCTATACTTTATTGACAGATCTCGTACATAGCGTTTGAGGCAGGGACAATTTCACATGGTTTGCACACGATTCCTGCGTCATGCGCACTAAAGTGTGCACTTCGTCCAAACTTCGCATTATGTGTGAAGGGGCCCTTAAATATGAGGTCAAGATGCCTTTATTTTATTTTTTATAAAATAAGTATTTATGTTAATTGAAGTCAAGAAAGGGTGACTATCATAAAAATGTCAGCTACCTATTTTATAAACACTATCCAATGTAGAGCCATGGATCCCCACGGGCAACATGCTAGTTAAAATAATCTCTCGCTGTTCATCCGATGGTCATTAAAGGCAAATCATGATTCAATTTGTCCTTGTCACAGTAGCAAGCAGAAAACGTAAAAATTATCTTATGAACACACAAACCTGTTGCGGGGTGCCGAGTGAGCTAGTAGCAGTAGAATAGAATGTCCCATCTGTCTGTCATCGGAAAGAAATGAACATCGGGTTTACCATCTGTTGCACACCACCAGCATGAGAATGTGACATTTGACTGGTGGTCTGTGTCTGACTGTAGAACATTTTAAAGTTTTGCACCAAAAATGGTGCTTTTTAAAGACCTATTTAAGTGAAGATTTACAATCAAAATTGCAGCTTTTATGAAATTTGTAACGATTCTGTGCATAATTTTGGATGAAGTTTCTTTTTCTTTTCTCTTACCACATCCAGTTTCTGCATACAACCATCTTCATTCAACAAAACATTGATATTCAGGAGAAACTTCAGTTGGTTTAAGCTGGAATAGACTCATAAATGACACTGCAGGTGACCTGCTGTATGTGTGTGTGAGACGCTGCATTTTACTGTACTCACTCAGGAAGCTTTGTCCAAACATGCAACACCAAAACAATTTATCAATGCTGAAACAACACAGGAAGATAAAGAATTTTCACCATATTGAGAGCTCAAAGCTGATAAGATTGTTTTAAAGTGACTGTATCATCTCAAGATAAAGCGTTGTAGGACTTCATATTGGTAACCAGTAGGAAACCTGATACGACTTAAGGTAATACTTGCTCTTAGTTATCATACATTTAAACAATAATTACTCTGACGTAAGCACTCCGGCCACTACTCCTTGAGTAAATATTTTCTTCTCAGGATCTCGTGTGTGAATGCGATGTAGTCTAGCTGCCTGCCATTAGTTATCCTTTGTGTAACAAAGGACAAAAACCTCCTTATTGATTCTCGGCTATAAAAAGCCACATTGTATTGTGTATGGGTTAGTGTTGGGAATCTGAGCTGTTTTTCACACTGGATTAATGCACCTGACCGTCTGGAAATAGCACATGTCAGATGTCATATCGTGGCAGATGCAGTTTCTGACACCAGTAACAGAGATAACAAATAAATAAAATTACTATCTTAAGGTGATGCACCGATCCACATTTTTCACTTGCACACTGATCCCAATACCTGACTTTGGATATATTCCGATACCAGTACTGTTGCAATATCAGAGCTCTGTGTGCTTTATTACTAACCTAACCTTTGAGCATCAGATTGACCAGGTATGTAAGAAAGCTCACCAATGCATGTATTTTTACTGCAAACTCAGGAATTTTAATGTGGACAGGACAAAAAAATCATCTGCATTGTATTGTAAATGAGTGCAGCAAGATTGCTGGTGCTTCCTTAAATGACCTGCCATCCATACATAAAACAGAGCCATTAAGAAGGTGTGGTTGATCTTTGATTATCCCAGTCACCCCCTGTACCCATAGTTCAAACTGCTTCCATCTGGTTGTAGGTTTGTGTCCAAGACATGTTCATATGTATTTTTTGCGACCTTTTTTGTGTAGCACTTTGTGGCTTCCTCTGTCTGTGAAAAGTGCTATATAAATAAAATTTACTTACTTGCAAGACGTGTGGTGCAACAGATAACAGAATATATACAGAGGAATCCTGCAAATGGTGATAGAAGCACCAAATCTGGAACAAATACATTTTAGACATTGCTCTTCTGGAAAAAAAACAATTGGCCATTTGAATTTTCAGTAGGCAGCCAGGTAGGGGTCAATTGAAGAATTACGCAAGGGTCTAAATTAAAAGATGCTCCAATCATATTGAAAACTGTACCATATTATTATCACTTTACCGAGGCATTGCTAGGCCGGTAGCGTAGATTTACGTCGATGCTACCTGGCTATAGCCCCCCGCTGTGCGTAAACAAATGATGTCATAGCGCGCGCGCAGCCCAAGAACTGTCCACAGACGATAACATGAAAAGGCGAAAAGTGTGTGTTGGTCCCAATATGGATATTCCGGATGATTTTATCATGGATAGTATGACAATGAACAGCAGCCAAAGCAGCCAGCTTGATAAAGGATGCACTGGCGAATTTGGAGAGCAGCCGCGCGCCAGCCAACACAACAAAAATTAAAGTGAGCCAACTTTTTACGTACACGTTTGCTGGGTGTCCTGCATTTTGAAATGACATTAAATATTGTTAATGTGATTCCACGTGTTGTGTATCTCAGTAAGTGATAATAATGCAAATAACATGATGTTGTCGTGCGGTATGCATTTTCTGAGTCCCTCCGTCCTGCCCAGTCACCCAAAATGACAGATATTTGCCCTCGTCTAACTTGGGCGAATATCTGTCATTTTGGGTGATATTTTCTCATGAATCTGGAATTGTGTGCAGCAGTAGTGGCCACAGAGATGGCAGAAGTAGTAAGTGACAAGATTGACCATAAGGTGGACTCAGTCGGTTTCTACACAGACGGTAAGGTGGTCTTTGGCTACATTCACAACCAGAAAAGACGCTTTTATGTCTCTGTGAATAATCGAGATCAGCGCATCAGACAATCCACCATGGCTGAACAATGGCATTATGTGTCAATAGATCAAAATCAAGCTGTCCTTGGTTCATGGTCTGTTCCTGCCTCAAAGCTCCACAATATAACCTGGTTCACAGGACCCTCCTTCCTCCAGCACTCACCAAAGCTAGCATCGGCTGAGAAAACTTCATTTGAACTGTTGGATCCAGAAGGTGATGCAGCGGTACGGCCACAGGCTAGAACCCTGTCCGTATGTATGAGTGCCCACTGGGTTTAAAAGGGTGGGAATTTTTCTTAACCTGGAAATTGGTAACCAGAGCTCTGGCTAATTTACAGTACATTGTCCGTTGTTTTGTTGATATAGTGAAGAGCAAAGGCTGTATTGGGTGGCACGCCTGCAAGAAAGGCATCCTCTGTGACCAGTTGGAGTTAGCTGAGAAACTCCTCATCCGTAATGTACAGCTAGATGCCTACACAGAAGAAATAAAATGCATTGCAGCCAAGCAAGATCTTTCTCATCACAGTTTCCTTATAAGTCTCAATTCCACCATTGACAGTACTGGCTAACTCAGAGTTGGTGGTCACATTAATCACTCCAGCCTTGAATTGAAAGGGACAGATCCCATCATCTTACCTGCTAGACACCACATCACAACACTTCGTGTGCAACACCACCATGAGAACATCAGACATTACGGGAGGCATTTCACAGAAGGTGCAGTCAGGGAGAGTGGCTTAGGGATCACTGGAGCAAAAAGGTACATCAGCAAAATGATTAATAAATGTGTCACCTGCAAAGTTGGGGAACAACTTGTGTGACTTACCAGCAAACAAACTTTAAGTGGATCCCACTTCTCATATGTGGGCTTGGACATGTTTGGCCCATGGGAAGTGCCAACAAGGCGTACCGAAGGAGATCATGCTAATCATAAGAGGTTGGCATTACGCTTCACCTGCTTATGTACAAGAACTGTCCACGTCGAAGTTGTCGAAGAAATTGCCTCTTCAATTCCATCAGTGGATTGAAACATTTCTTTGCCCTTCGTGGTCGTGCAAAACATCTACATTTAGAGTGCGGTACTAATTTTATGGGCGCATACAAGGAAATGGAATCAGGTCCTACAGTGGAAGAAAGGCTACAGAGATACAATGATCTTTAACCCACCCCATTACTCCCATATGGGTGGAATGTGGGAACGAATGATCAGGAATGCATGGCACATACTTGATTGTATGTTGCTGCAAGCTGGTCGTGTTAAACACGCACATGAAATCTTGACCACATTCCTGGCAGAAGTCACAGCTGTAATGAATGTCTCATCAGACCCTGAGCAACCTTTCATTCTGTCATCTTCCATCCTGCTGATACAACAGAAGTCTGACACAACCATTCATTCCCCTTTCCAGCAGCACCGGTGCAGTGGACATGTTAAAGAGTCAGTGAAAATGTGTTCAGTTCCTGGCTGATTAATTTTGGAACAGGTTTTATAAGGAGTATCTCGGCACTCTGACATTTATGTCGAGATTGCAATGTAAGAAAGCTGATTAAGCAAGGAGATGTGGTTCTACTCGAGGAAAAACTGGCCAGGAGGAACGAGTGGCCAATGGGGGGACTCGTCAGACCTGTTCCCAGTTGGACTCATAAGGAAGGCTGAAATAAAGTCTGCTCGGCAAGGAACGCTAAAGAGTTATTATAGATCTATCTCAGAACTGGTTTTCTTCTTCTCCACAGACAGGAGTTAAAGTGATCTGTGTTATCGCTTGGATACCAGACAGTGAGTGTTCTGGCTCTGCCCTACTCCCCATTTAGCATGTTCAAAAGTGATGTGGCTCCTTAAAAAGAAGCAGGAAGCATATTGCTCTAGTGCAGCACATGGTCAGAGTTTGTGAGAAGCATTAGAGCAGTGGTAGTGTTTAATGTGTAGTAACCTGTAAGATCCTGTGTTACTGGCCCATGCAAAGGCATTTATGTTTGTATTCAAGGTATCAAGGTGTCTTTATTAGCCCCTTGGGAGCAGTTTGTTGTGCAGCCAGCAGTAGAACACATTCATACATACATAAACATAACATGATGTTAAATATGGCATGAAAATTCACCAAAAAGTAAACATAATAACACTACATAAAATAAGAAAACCTAGTTAAAAACCACTTGTATGTTTTTAACTTGTGTGTTTTTAACTAGTGTGCGTCCAATAATTAGTACTAAATGTATTCAAATCAATAAAATGACAAGGGTGCCCAAATTTATGCACCTGCGTAATTTTGTTTAAAGAATTGTTGCACACTTTCTGTAAATCCTATAAACTTCATTTCACTTCTCAAATATCAGTGTGTTTGTCTGCTATATGATATATTTAACTGAAATTGCTGATCCAAACAACCAATGATTTATAAAGGAAAATCATGGAAATCATCAGGGTGCCCAAACTTTTACATATAACTGTAGTACCACTTTTGCAGTGTGATGGCATATACGAACTCTAGTTCAGAGACATACAGTTAAAATGCATTCAAGCTAATGTACTTATTGCTGTACATATGTATGTTTTTTTTCCTAGTTTCACACTTTCCATATTAATTCATCGAAGGACAAGTTGGTGTCCTGTTAGTCTTTGCGGAGGTGTTTAGCTTGATGGAAGTGATGGTTTCTGTGAGGCCATTACATTCCAGTCACTCAAATATTGCCATAAATCTGCAGCTGCTGTGCGCCAATCCAGGTTGTGTGACAATTTTTTTTCATGTTTTTTTCACTCTTTAATGAAAGTTTGAATACAAATTTGTGTTTACCAGTAGTTGAAAAAGCTTTTTTTCCTTTTGCTTTTTTTTTTTTTTTTTTTTTTTGTGGAGTTTATAACATTTTTCCCCCCATGTTCTGTCAGTGAAAACGAGGAACTGATGTGCAGCAAAGTCTCTCTCATTGAGCTGTCAGTCAGCTTCTAGGATTGGCTGAGAGTCAAAGATTATCAAGAACAGAGATTCCTTTTACACCTGAGAATTTGTAGTTTCAGGAAGTGGTCGAAAGTTATCTCTGAAGTTCCATTTCTGATTTATTTATAGAAAGATGATGAGAAGGCTGCTCTCCCTTACCAAAAAGTAGTACATGCAAGTATGTTTCAAGTATACTTCCAGTTTACTTTTTATATACTTATAAGTACTATTTTTTGGTAAGGGCTGACACACTGGTGCTTCCAAAGACCCCAGATGGTTAAAACCTACCCTTTCAGTGCCGGCCTATAACTGTGATATTTTAATATGGCTAAATGATGTATTTTCTCTTTAACCACAGTTATTTTCCTGGTGCCACAAAATGTATCCATAATTGCAGTGGTGGGCACAGCTAACCGAAAAGTTAACTTCAATAACCGCTAATCTGCTAACTTAAAAGTTAACTTTTATAACGCTAAACTGATAAAATTAAAAATTTAGCGGAAGCTAACCGCTAACTTTTAGTATTGACTCAGTACACTGTCAGCTACTGATAAGCCAGTTTCGACTTTAAGCACCACAAGGGCTGCTGGGTAAATTCAAATGCGATTACAAACCCAACGCAAACAACGAGCCAGAGCTTTTCTCTTTATGCAGCTGGCCCGCTGCTGCCGCCAAAAAAAGAAAAAAAAAGAAAAACAAAAATGTCAGTTACTTTTAACATACAGCAACACAGACAGTGGCACAAGAGGTCATATGCAAAGCATTTTTAACTCATGGTTTCATTCATAAACACAATTAATTCTGGACAGTTTATTGGCATAAATTTATTTCATTTATGGAAATATACAGTGTTCTATATATATATATATATATATATATATATATATATATATATATATTTAAACTTGTAATTTCGTCAAAATATGTAATTGCCTTTAATGTTATCAGGGTGCCACGAGGGGGCGTCCTGATAACATTAAAGGCAATTACATATTTTGACGAAATTACAAGTTTAAATGACTATATATATATATTTAAACTTGTAATTTTGTCAAAATATGTAATTGCCTTTAATGTTATCAGGACGCCCCCTCGTGGCGCCAGGTCCGCGTTTTGTACTATGATCAAGGTGAAATGACAGTGAAAGTGTGTGTTTAGGTGTGTGTTCATGGTGTTTAGGTGTATAGTATTTGTTCATTGGGGGTTCAGTATGGACGGGTGGGTGTGCGTGTTTGGGGGTGGATTCGTCGGGCCAATAGTGGGCTGGTCCAGAGGAAAAATGCCAGGGCCGAAATTTGTTCCCAGTCCGACCCTGGTCTAACCTTACCGGCCCCTAGAGCAAGCACACAGGTGACAGTGGTAAGGAAAAACACCCTCTGATGATTTGAGGAACAAACCTCAAGCAGACCAGACTCAAAGGGGCGACCCTCTGCTTGTATCATGCTACTGACACAGTTTACAATACAAATATAGATGACAATTTGGGAGTCCATGCTGGTGCACAGGACTGGAGGGTTGCAGAAGACACCCACTCCCATCTCTGGATGGAGCCGCACCTCAAACGGAGAGGAAAAAACAGAATCAGGTGGTAGAAAGACAACAAATACAGTACAATTTGTCAGCATTAAGCAACAAGAAAAACAGAAGAAATACTAAAGTGATCGCCAGCCACTAGCCCTAAGCTTCACTAAAAGACCCAGAGTATAAAGTTGAGGCTGTGGCCCGCTCTGTTTAATAATAAAATGAATGTAAAAGGGTAGAAAGCATAGTACCATACTATGCTAGTATGCTAGCCATATGAAAGGGAAAATAAGTGCGTCTTAAAGGGCCTTTCACACTGCAAGCTTTAGCGCGGTGCTTAAACGCCCCCTAGCACGTCAGGCCGATGCGTTCCAACGCGTCGTGACGTCAGACGCGTTGCTTCGGAAGCGGTAAGGGGGCGGAGATTGCGGCTACGTCACACTCTGGCTGTTTCCACAATCTGAAAAAAGTCATCTTGAATTTGGGTCGCCTGAACCACAAAAAGCTTTAAAAAACAGCAGTAGAACGATTCTCCCATCACCCTGCTGGGAGAAGCTTTTTTTCAGCTACTTTTCGGAGTGACGCCGACCGAGGGAGGACTGACGACTGGGTGGGATATCGATCGAACCGCGACAACGGGCCGACCCGCATGGAGAAGCCGGCCTTCAGGCATCAATCCTGGGCAGACCGAGGCAGGCAGCCGGGGGGATGGAGCAGACCCACTCAGTCTGAAATCTCCTACGTTTTCGATATATGCAAAGTCCCAGTTTGCCCAACCGAGGTTAGTTCTGCAGCTTTATCAAGGTGAGGATAAAATAAAAGTAAAACGTGACGTTTCTGCAATGCTGTGAAGGTTTAATGATCGGCTAACGTTAGCTTAGCTTTTTAGCACAGTTGATCTGAGTGAACGCTTTAATTTGTAGATGGTTCAGTCTTTCTTATTTTTTACCAAATAAAGCTACAGCTTTTTTCAGACACCACAAAAGCTCAACTTTAAATAACTTATTTTTTCGGGTGTTTTTTCCATCATTTTGTTTGCCGTTTTTTTCCTTTTTTATATATAAACTGTTTAGTGTTTCTTTATATTTAAAAAAAATATTTTTATTTGTCCCAGTCAGGAACATTTGCTGTGCAGACAACCAAACTTCCATTGATGAACTGAACACCACCAAGTCCAGTCGAAAGAAAACATCTCTGCTCTTCAAAATAGGACAAAAGTGTCTTCAGCAACACCACCAGAGTTCAAAGCTGCAGAAGAGACCTTCATCTGGTCCCGAGAATCCAGCAGAACATCACCTGCTTCTAAATAAAAGGCTCTTTCAACAGCAACTATTTTATTATTTTTTTAAAAGCCATTTCATTTTAATTTTAACAATAAATGAACGGATCATTAAAAATGTCCATGAATCAAAGTCAAAAGACATTTGCACAGGTAGAAGCTCTCCACTTATTGTGCTCAAATTCATATTTTAGAAATGACTATCCTGATAACAACATTAAAGGCAATTACATATTTTGACGAAATTACAAGTTTAAATGACTATATAAAAAAAATTCATCATGAGGTTTATGTCTCAGAAATCCTACTTTACAATCACACTGCAGTCATTGTTAAATTATTTCCTGTTGCATTTATAATACACATTTGTATTTATTTAGTGTCTTTTTCTGGTTGAAATGAGATATAAATAATCTACCAGACTTTTAAAAATGTACAAGTTTCCATGTTATTTTATTTGTCTAAAAATAAATGTCCAAGTTTTCTTATGTAAAACAAGAAATTATCTAATCTGAAATAACAGGTGGTTTTAATTTACAGATGAAAGGTTTCTAAAGAACCATTTATTGATTTATTTAGCTATTTTAATTACAAGTGTTCTAAACTTTTTTTTAACAGTAATCAGAAAGTTTGAGGTAACAAACAATAACAAAAAAACATTTCCAATGATTTTTCTTCAGAAAACTGCTCTATGAATGAGCAGTCCTGTCACATGTTAATGTTTTGTACAGATCAGTGGTTTCCACCGATCCATTTTGTAGAGATCAGTGGTTTCTGCCACTCGTCTTCCGTGTTTTGGCCCAACGCGTCGTTCCTATTGGACAACGCGAAGGTACGTCACAGCTCAGAGTGTCAAAAGTTGGATTGGATTGAACTTTGACTCCGTCAGCCTGCCGACAAGCGGCAGTGCACACTCCCGTCAGAAGCATCATTTTAGCTCGGCTTTTGACACGACGCTTCTGAAGCGTCATTGTAGCTCGGCTTTTGACGCGACGCTTCTGACGTGTCTAAAAAGCAACGCGTCTCATTGAAAATAATGCTTTTTAGACCGATTTTTGACGCTTCTGACGCGTTCAGTGTGAAAGGCCCTTAAGTCTGAACTTGAAAGTCTCTACAGAATCTGACTATGTTATTGATGCAGGGAGATCATTCCACAGAACAGGGGCACAATAAGAGAAAGCTCACTTCACTTTGTCAGTGTGATGTACGTTGTCATTTTAACACTGTTTATATTGGAGAGACATTAGATAGGTAGATAAACTTTATTGATCTCACAGAGGAGAAATTCACGTTATGTCAGCTCTTAAGAAAACACAAGGTGGGTGCAAGTAGAGGAAAACAGCATGTGCAAGGATAAGCAATAATACTTGTAACAGTACAAGACATAAGAAATGAGGTAGAAATAGAATATGTGTGTATATATGTATATATATATATATACACACACACGCATACCCATATGCACACACACATACAGTAGTGTTCAGAATAATAGTAGTGCTATGTGACTAAAAAGATTAATCCAGGTTTTGAGTGTATTTCTTATTGTTGCATGGGAAACAAGGTACCAGTAGATTCAGTAGATTCTCACAAATCCAACAAGACCAAGCGTTCATGATATGCACACTATTAAGGCTATGAAATTGGGCTATTAGTAAAAAAAAGTAGAAAAGGGTGTGTTCACAATAATAGTAGCATCTGCTGTTGACGCTACAAACTCAAAACTGTTATGTTCAAACTGCTTTTTTAGCAATCCTGTGAATCACTAAACTAGTATTTAGTTGTATAACCACAGTTTTTCATGATTTCTTCACATCTGCGAGGCATTAATTTTGTTGGCTTGGAACTAAGATTTTGCTCATTTACTAGTGTGCTTGGGGTCATTGTCTTGTTGAAACACCCATTTCAAGGGCATGTCCTCTTCAGCATAAGGCAACATGACTGTTGTATGGTTGGGGGTGCCTGGCTGTCTTTTGTTTCTGTCTTCTGTTTCTGTCTTTTGTTTTTCCTTCCAGGTGGCACGCGTTTAGGACTGAGTGGCTGTGTGGCTGAGTTATCAGGACCTCACCCTGATCACCTGAGGCTGATCATGTGCAGCTCGTCAGGACTCACAGCTGTGGTGCATCTACACGGATTGGTGCATGGTGGCATTTAAGTCTGGAGTACACAGTGTGTATTTGCCAGAGACTCGACCTTGTGACCAGATGGGTGAGATCGTCATCTTGAGAGCCATCTCATCATTATGGATGCAGAGACCGTCCAGGTTTGATGCCATGGTCTGTGAAAGAGGAGGGGGTGAGGTCTCACGCTCGTCAGCACACTTCCTGAGGTACGTTAGGTTTTGTGACTAACATTAGTACAGTCAGTAAATGTGGTGTCCCTCACACCTTATTATATTGAGCTGTTATGTTAGTCGTTTAATCAGCTTCCACTGCAGTTGAGTATGTGAACTGGATGTTCCATGCCTGCAGGGTGGGAAGCTGATTAGTGATTAAGCCAGGAAGTGTTTGCTGTTTGTGTACACCTTTGAGTGGTCTCTCTGTGTGTGGAGTGTGGACTCACATGATGGTTTCTTCTTTCACAGACTCGGTTTGTCGCGGCCACCTGGGGGGTGTCGGCGGGGTCCTTGGGTCCGAACTGTTTCTGGCTCCGGACCGTTAGTGCTGCTGGGAGCACACCGTCATCTCCACCTCGCAGACCGCGCACTCATTTGTTGTATTTAGCACGTCACTGTTATGTCATTAAATTTTGTTATCCTTTGTACCGTGCTCTGCTTATTTTATACTGGGTCTTTCAAACGCTGGTCGGTTCTCCGTCCTGCGTCCAACACATAACAATGACCTCTTCAAGTATTTTGACAGTATTTTGAACAATTTTACTCTCATCAGTCCACAAAATATTCCTCCATTTCTCTTTAGGCCAGTTGATGTGTTCTTTGACAAATTGTAACCTCTTCTGCACGTCTTTTATTTAACAGAGGGACTTTGCGGGGGATTCTTGCAAATAAATTAGCTTCACACAGGCGTCTTCTAACTGTCACAGCACTTACAGGTAACTCCAGACTGTCTTTGATCATCCTGGAGCTGATCAGTGGGTGAGCCTTTGTCATTCTGGTTATTCTTCTATCCATTTTGATGGTTGTTTTCCCTTTTCTTCCATGCGTCTCTGTTTTTTTTTTTTGTCCATTTTAAAGCATTGGATATCATTGTAGATGAACAGCCTATAATTTTTTGCACCTGCGTATGTTTTCCCCTCTCCAATCAACTTTTTACTCAAACTACGCTGTTCTTCTGAACAATGTTTTGAACATCCCATTTTCCTCAGGCTTTCAAAGAGAAAAGCATGTTCAACAGGTGCTGGCTTAAATAGGGGCACCTGATTCACACCTGTTTGTTCCACAAAATTGACAAACTCACTGACTGAATGCCACACTACTGTTATTGTGAACACCCCCTTTTCTAAATCATGAAAAACTGTGGTTATACAACTAAATACTAATTTAGTGATTCACAGGATTGCTAAAAAAGCAGTTTGAACATAATAGTTTTGAGTTTGTAGCATCAACAGCAGATGCTACTATTATTATGAACACCCCCTTTTCTACTTTTTTTTTACTAATAGCCCAATTTCATAGCCTTAAGAGTGTGCATATCATGAATGCTTGGTCTTGTTGGATTTGTGAGAATCTACTGAATCTACTGGTACCTTGTTTCCCATGTAACAATAAGAAATATACTCAAAACCTGGATTAATCTTTTTAGTCACATATCACTACTATTCTTCTGAACACTAATGTACCTATACACATACACATGCATATATATAAACATGATTGGGATTGAAAGGGAGATAGGAGCATCTTCTTTACAATATGTGAAATGGAGTTTAGATGTGGTAAGGTGACATTAGTGCTGGGATTTGTAAACGAGTTGTTATTGCACATGATATGTGGACATATTAATAATATTGCACGTGATTTGTGGACATATTATTGCATGTGGTTATTTCACAGTGTTATTGTACAGCCTGACAGCAGCAGGGAGGAACAACCTGCGGTATCATTCCTTCTTGCACTGAGGGTGCCTCAGTCTGTCACTGAACGAGCTGGTCAGCTCCATTACAGTCCGGTGCAGACGGTGAGAGGAGTTGTTCCTGATGGATTTGAGCTTGGTTAACACCCTCCTCTCAGCCACCTCCTCCAGCGACTCCAGAGGACAGCCCAGGACAGAGCTGGACTTCCTGACCAGCTTGTTCAGTCTCTTTCTCTCCCACTCTGTTCTGCCTGGGGCCCAACAGACGACAGCATAGAGGAGAGCTGAGGCTACAACAGAGTTGTAGAAGGTCTTAAGCAGAGGCCTGCTCACTCCAAAGGATCTCAGTCTCCTCAGGAGGTGGAGGCGACACTGACCTTTTTTGTACAGGGCAAATCTGTCATTTTTACAAGTGAAAATATCGCACATAGCTTTTAAAGTGTGTGTTTGTGTTGTCATTTTGGCTGCTCCCGTTTTGTACGGGATCGCCACAGCAGATACAGCTAGATCCGCATTGGTATTTGGCACAAGTTTTACGCCGGATGCCCTTCCTGATGCAACTCCAGTTTTACCTGGAGAAACACACACAAAGCTGCTGGTGTTCCAAAGAGGTCTCCCATCCAAGTACTAACCAGATGCCATGCTGCTTAGCTCCTGTGATCTGACGGGATCAGGCTTACACAGAGCAGGCCGGCTCCGCACATATCTTTTAAATTAATGCGCTAATTCTGAAGGTTTGAGTGTTAACTAACACACACACCAAAAGGCATTATGGGAAAAGAGGTTTCCTCTCATCACCCCCCCTCCCCCACTGTCAAAATGCATAGAACACTGTCATCTCCTGGATGGAAGTGTGCCACTGTCTTTGTCGTTGTATGTTAAAAGTAAATGACACTTTTTTGCAGCAGCCGACCCATCCTTTTCTGCTGGTTGGAGAGCTGAGCTCTTCACAGCGGTCTGACTGTTGCAAAACACACAACAGGAACTAACGTATTATTTTAGGGTTTACAAGTGTTTTTGACTGTTAGGGTTTACTCATTATGCCAGCAAAAAAGTGTTAGTGGAAGCTAATTGGTCCGCTGATGGTTTTCAAAGTTAGCTGAAAAGCTATTCCGCTAACAAAAAAGTTAGCTTCACTAGTTTGCGGTTAGTGGATTATCGGAATTGTGCCCACCACTGCATAAATGACACAAACTGCATGAGCACCCAACTTCACATATCAAAGGTTTCATCGAAGATATCAGACTAGATAGCTACGCTATTGTCTGTACTTCAAAAAACACCATAAAAGGCTCTAATATTAATATTAATATTGCAGCCTATTTTAAATTTATTATATTTAGTTAGTAATATTATTATAATATTGCAATATTAATGCAATAACACCTCATATTAAACAATACCCTTATTTGTAGCTCACAGCCCAAAATGATTGCTATGATTTTGAGGACAAATTAGCTTGGTTTCACATGCAGAATTTGAACATGTACTAAAAATATATGATTGATCTCAAAACCTTTAGTTCTGGGTACACAAAGTTTACAGACTTAACAATATGATTGCCATTTTGTGTGTAAATATGCCATAGTCTCAAACAAATGCTGATTTATTAGTCACAGCAAAGCAGCCTACCTCAGGCTGACCCATCACATGCCACGATTTATCAAACCATTGCCTTGGGATGTTGACACAACCACCGTGGGTGAACCAAAGCAATCACAGTGGTTAAGATCCACCTGGATCCTGCTAAGCTGAATGGGGGGAGTAATAAAGAATGGAATGTGGCCTCAGCATCGTAGGGGATCACTCCTACTCATTCCTGTTTGTTGTGCAGTACCTGGAGGGTTCGCTGTAGGTTTGCAAAACACATTTTCGTGTTCCATTGTAGTTTTAACACTGTTTATATTGGAGAGAGTTCAGAAGCAAGTATAAGTTGCAGCTTACAGTTCTTTACTGTCTAAATCTCAGCTCGTTCTTTATCACTGAAGAAAAAATCCTAAATTCTTTGACCGATGCATGGTATTTTGGTTCTGCACTTGACTGTTCCAGGTTCATGCTGATACGTACACTGTCATGATTTGGATTTGTGGGGTTTGTTTGGGGTTTTGTCTGTTGTATTTGCTTTTTGCTTGTCAGGAAGCTGCACCAGCTTCCACGTCCTCTGGAGGTAAAGGCGGTGTATGGCAGTCTCTTGTAGAAAATACCCCACCGGCCACAGTCAGTATAATTAACGTTTTTCGAGGAACATTCAGAAACCATCAGTTTTCACATATTCAATAACAGGCATATGCACAGACATTTTTGAGGGCAGGTGCTCAAGCCCAAAAAAGCACACCCACTGCCAAAATTACTCATAAAATAAAAAAACCCACACAGTAGGATATTTAACTTATATATTCATTTTTGTTAACACAATCAGTACACATCTAATCAAATAACTCAAATGATCAAATTGCCTAAATAAATGAAAAACAGGCAAACAAGGCTATATTGTGCTCTCTTTTAATAACCAAAGCATACATTAAATAATCATCAAAAAATATTATAACTTAAAACTATAAAAAAAAACCTCTGCTCTGAATAAATTAAATTAAATATATTAAAATACTAAGGAGACGAGGCACTCTACTGGGCTGAAGGGAGCAGGATTGTTCAAGTAGCATGTACATTACATAGATGCTTACCAGGAGCATCCTGCTTGGTGCCATCTCTTGGAAGATTTTTATGACTTCACTGTGGTTTATTTGTATGTCTTGCTCAATGGCAAGCAGGATTAGGTCAGAGAGTTTGTCTTACCCACAGAGACTCCTGAGCCTGTTCTTTATGATCTTCAGTTTTGAAAATTATCTTTCCACTGAAGCTGTTGTCACTGGCAGTATTGCGTAGATTTTTACCTTATTCACAAATGTTGGAAAGGTAACCTGGCCAGTGTTTTCCTCCACTATGGCAATTGTTGCAACTATTGGCAATTATTGCAGATTCTTTAATAGAAAGCTGGAATGGAACACTTTTAGCTCTGTCTTCAGCTGGTCCTCATCTTCCTCATAGAAATCATAAAGAACATGGACAGGTTTCTCTGCTCATGGATTTGGGATGCTTGTCCAGTTGGTACACACTGTTAGATAGTTGAGATAGTTGGAATGTTGAGAGTCTCTGCCTTCTCTGACACACCTTGAAATATCTCAGCAAACTTCTTCTCTGACCGCAATGCTTGTATTGTGTGAAGTACACCATCAATGAGTGTGTAGGCTGTGGAGAGGTCCAGGCTTTCTTCTTGCAGAGAGTTTGATGCAAGAGCAGTGACATCAAATGCTGTGTGTTGATTTCCATGCAGAGGATGAATGAGAGGTTAATTACATTTTTGCATCCCCTAGGGCCAGGTCAGGTGGATCTCTTTCACAAATCTCATCAAGGAGCATCACTATAACATTCAGATTTTTCTGAAGGCCCTTTAGTACTTGTTCCCTGAAAGTCCAAAGGGTATCTGACAGCTGGGACAGGGGCAACAAAAGACTGGAAAAGTTGATGAATGCTCAAAGAACACCTGTTTGGAACATTCCACAGGTGAACAGATTAATTGGAAACCGGTGAGTGTCATGATTGGGTATAAAAGGAGCATATCCAAAAGGCTCAGCCATTCACAAGCAAAGATGGGGTGAGGATCACCACTTTGTGAAGAACTGCGTGGAAAAAAATAGTCCAACAGTTTAAGAACAATGTTTCTCAATGTTCAATTGCAAGGAATTTATGGATTCCATCATCTACAGTCCATAATAGAATCAAGGAATCTGGAGAACTTTCTACACATAAACGGCAAGGCTGAAAACCAACATTGAGTGCCCGTGACCTTTGATCCCTCAAGCGGCACTGGATTAAAAACTGACATCATTGTGTAAAGGATCTTACCGCGTGGGCTCAGGAATACTTCAGAAAACCATTGTCAGTTAACACAGTTCGTCGCTACATCTACAAGTGCAAGTTAAAACTCTACCATGCAGAGCAAAAGCTATACATCAACAACATCCAGAAACGTTGCTGCCTTCTCTGGGCCCGAGCTCATTTGAAATGGACAGATGCAAAGTGGAAAAGTGTGCTGTGGTCTGAGTCCACTTTTCAAATTGTTTTTGGAAATTATGGACGTTGTGTCCTCTGGACAAAAGAGGAAAAAGACCATCCAGATTGTTACCAGCACAAAGTTCAAAAGCCAGCATCTGTGATGGTATGGGGGTGTGTTAGTTGCCCATGGCATGGGCAGCTTACACATCTGTGATGGCACCATCAATGCTGAAAGATACATCCAGGTTTTGGAGCAACACATGCTGCCATCCAAGCAACGTCTTTTTCAGGGACGTCCCTGGTTATTTCAGCAAGACAATGCCAAGCCACATTCTGCACGTGTTACAACAGCATGGCTTCGTAGTAAAAGAGTGCGGGTACTAGACTGGCCTGCCTCCAGTCCAGACCTGTCACCCATTTAAAATGTGTGGCGCATTATGAAGTGCAAAATACGACAACGGAGACCCTGGACTATTGAACAACTGAAGTCGTACATCGAGCAAGAATGGGAAAGAATTCCACCTACAAAGCTTCAACAATTAATTAGTGTCCTCAGTTCCCAAACGCTTATTGAGTGTTGTTAGAAGGAAAGGTGATGTAACACAGTGGTAAACATACCACTGACCCAGCTTTTTTTGAAACGTGTTGCAGGCATGAGCAAAACTGTCTTTAAATTCTGTCTGCTGCAGTTTGTCCCCCGCCCGCCAGTTTCATTAAACATGACAAATGTCAGTAAACAGCTGGACAAGGCTTTGAAATCACATTTTTCATGACTCATGAGCAGAGGTGTCAAGTAACGAAGTACAAATACTTCGTTACTGTACTTAAGTACACTTTTTAGGTATCTGTACTTTACTCCTTTACTTATTTTTCTGCCTACTTCTGACTTCTACTCATTACATTTTCACACAAGTATCTGTACTTTCTATTCCTTACATTTTTAAAACAAACAGCCTCGTTACTCTTGGCTTCAGTTTAATATTTATATATATATATATATTTCACGTCATGTGCGCCTGTGATCAACTTTTCTGCAGCACGGCTTTGCTTTGAACCGTGAACCAATCGAAGCAGTGGTTCGCAGATTGAATGCTTCGACCTATTGCTTCGTTTATTCTTTCTTTCTTTCGCTTAATTTTCCCCCGCTAAAATCCTAAAGAGCATACTTCTGTGAGTATTATTTACCTTTTCTACGTTAAACCGACCTGTTATGGTCTTCTGAAACAGCTGATGTATTTTATAACTTAAAAACGGGAGCGACGCTAACGCATTAGCGTGTCTATGGCGTTTTCAATGTTAAAAGTTAGCATTAAGCAATTGCAGCTCTCATCATGTTCGGGTGCATTTGTTTTCAAATTGTAATATTTCTTAAATTTATTTTTGTTTATATATCAATAATCTAATGATTATTATATACAATTTTAGAGAAAGAGGCAAAAAGAACCTCAATAGAAACACAACAGAAAATATAAAAGCAACTAACAATGAACATACATAAATAAATACATACATAAATAAGTGTTTCCTGTGAACACCTAGTGACACTTACACCTCCACTTCATCCCTGTCTTATTTAATGACAGTTTGTTTCGGTCAAACCATATTGTCAATGTGTTAATTTCTTCAGTGATTTTCTCCAGAACTATCTGCCAAACTAGAAAACTGCTGCATCCTTGTAAGAGCAGAATACTACTGGAATGAATTTGAATAAGGAAAATTTGTGTTGTTTTTTTTGTTGTTGTTGTTTTTTTTTTTTTTTTTGCACTCACTCCAGTTTATTGTCTGGAATAATCCCAGATTGCATTTCAGAGCTTCTAGAATTGAAACATTTTCGTGCAGGTGGTGTTGGGGGGTAATTTGGGGTCTTGGGCCACATGTAGAACGAATCAGATTTTAAATTAAGCTTTCAATTCATATAGTGGCATCTACCTTTTTTTTTTTTTTTTTTTAAAGGTTACTTTATACTTTTATACTTTAAGTAGGTTTTGGAGCACATACTTTTTCACTTTTACTTGAGTAAAGAGGTCAAGTTGATACTTCAACTTTTACCAGAGTGTTTTTAAACTGCAGTATCTATACTTCTACTTAAGTAACAAATGTGTGTACTTTTGACACCACTGCTCATGAGTACAAAACGTGTAGGCTGTGTGTTATGCATGGATGCTCTTTGTATGAAAAGGCAAGTGTTTTCTGCAGGTGTGATGCCTAAATGCGCCCCCCCCCCCTTTTTTTTTTAAATGAAATGTCAAGCCAGTTACCACGTAATGCTTTCAGCGGTGCTATAATGTGTTGTTAAATTTGCACCAAACAATGTGAGGGGTTGCACAGACACTTACCTGTCTGTCTGATGCTGCGGGTCAGAGGAGAAGTGTGTAGCAGTGGTTTGGCCTCTGGCGCTCAGCGCTGCATGAGTGGAGGAGGGAGGGGCACAGCAGGAGCTTGTGCACGCCACAGACCATATCGGGACAGAATTCTCACAAGAACTCAAATAAATGCCTGTCAGATATCAAAACACGTTTGAGGAGGATTGATGACAGAGAGTGTAAGTTTTATTTTTAAATACTGATGAATGAAAAAAGGACTCCTGCAGAAAGGGTACTTCTCTTATCCAGGGCAAAAGGGCAGGTGTTTGAGCACAACTAGGGGTCTATCTGTGCACATGCCTGTTCAATAACATGACTCACCTGGCTGTTTTGGGGCGGCAGCACAGCCCTGATTTTGATTGGGCCAATGGCCAGATTATTTCATGGGGTCCTAGCTGTATTAATACTTGCATGGTTAGGGGTGCAGGTGCCTCCAATCCTGATCTCTACAGTCTTGTTACCATGATCAAGTTTATAGCTAATGTGTTCTGCACAGCTGGCAGGAGTGAACTAAAAAAAGAGTTGAAATGGTTTTAAATAGCGGCAAGGGCTACACGCGACTGTGCAAACACATGCAGCTGCAAGCAAATCTACAAACCCAACGAATACGGAAAAAGGCTGAGTACACATGCATTTTGGGCGTACTTCAACGAAACGCAACACCGCAATACGCAGCTCTACATTTGCGCCAGTGTGAAAGGGGCTTAAGTTAAGAAGGGGAACTACAAAATGCACAAAAGATGAAGTTGGTGCATTGTACCAAACTATATTTATTAAGGTATCAATTATGACTTGAACAAATTTGACGTGTGCTAATATACTTACGTGTCTGTGTGATTCTGTTCGTTGTATCACTGTGTCTGCCTCTGTTATCCCTATCATTATAGCAGTGCATTGAAAAACTTAATTCAGCCGCCAAAACTGAAATTTCGTGTCATGTGCACAATGGGTCACATGAACAATATGAGGACTGAGAGTATTGTTCAAATGCATTCAGGCAGAATTCTCTGTGCCTGTAAGGATCCATAGATCTATGTTGTCTTTATACACATTACAGGATAACTATGAATGCTCTCCTACAAGAGGACAGCAAGACAAGTGTACAGTCAGGTCACAGCTGTGTTATACTCTGCATCTGGAAAGTATTCACAGCACAGTTGACAGTACATGTCAGAGCACAAACCAAGCATGAAGTCAAAGCAGTCGTCTGTAGACCTCCAAGACAGGATTGTCTCGAGGCACAAATCTGAGGACAGAAACATTTCTGTTGCTTCGAGGGTCCTAATGAGCACAGTCGCCTCCATCATACATAAATGGAAGACATTCAGATCCACCAGGACTCTTCCTAGAGCTGGCCGCCCGTTTAAACTGACCGATTGGGGAAGGGCCTTATTCAGGGAGGTGACCAAGAACCCAGATGGTCACTCTGTCAGAGCTCCAGCATTCCTTTGTGGACAGAGGACAACCTTGCAGAAGGACAACAGTCTCTGCAGCAATCCAGCAAACAGGCCTGTATGGTAAAGTGGCCAGATTGAAGCCACTCCTTAGTAAAAGGCACATGGCAGCCCACCTGGAGTTTGCCAAAAGGCACTTGAAGGACTCTCAGACCATGAGAAAAAAATTCTCTGGTCTGATGAGACAAAGATTGAACACTGGCATGAATGCCAGGCGCTGTGTGTGTCAGTTTGCAAGGAGTAGGTTCTCATCCAGGTGGAACCTCAATAGCATGATCAGAATATTGGAAGAAAAGCATGTGTCTATCGTCTATTTAAGTGAATTAGTTTTTGCGGAAATGTGTGAATTTTGATTATGTGGGAACTATGTGTCATGAACTGTTGTCGCCACTCTACAAGTTAAATTCATTATATTTGTATAGCGCCAAATCACAGCAAAGCTGCCTCAAGGTGCTTCACATGCATAGGTCTAACCTTACCAACCCCTCTGACCAAGCACATAGGTGAGTGTTAAGGAAAACCTTTCTACATTTTATCATGATGTTAGCAACATACTGATATATTTGATCATTCTGTAATTGCTAATTATGGCCACTCACAACCTGTAACGAAGGCTTTACTCATTTCCCACTGGAATTAAAGAGGGACTAGCTTAAAAATAATTCTTATTCTATCTGATAAAACATACTAAAAACATGCATTTCCCACCCTTCATGGGAGTTTTTTTTTTTGTTTTTGATAATTAATAAAAATAAAATAAAAAAATTATAAAGAACACATATGATTGGTCAGAAATGTTATGATGTATGTGTGGGGACCAAGCTCCTGCCTTAATGTATCCATATTTAATTCTGTGCAGTGGAGGGAGAATGTCAATAAGACTGACAAAAGTTTAACCAAGTTCAGGTGCGATCAGAAGGATTCAAACAGCTTCTGTGTCTGGGTAGACTTGGCCGGTTGTTTATACACTTGTCTAAAAATAGAGTCTGACTCACTCACTTAGAGACGCAGCCACTGACACGACGACAACTCACAATTCCTCACTTGCCTCGCTGAGAATGGGTTCAAAACCCAAAAACTTGCTGAAAGATACTGCAGTCTTAACATTCTTTGACTTTAGTAAGTGTGTAAATGCGGGGCAACCTACAGCCAAAGTCTTACCTGTTATGCCATTTCAGTCTGATTCATCATTACAGCCTGATGAAAACTTATCTACATAACGCGTCCTGATTGTGGAAGACGATGTCTGAAAATAGTCCCTTGTCATGACTGAAGAAATTTAGCATTTTAAAAGAAGTCCCTCTGTGTTTTCATCCTTAATCAGAGAATGCTTCCACAAGAAAATTAACTTATTTTAAAAGTTGCTGAGTCACAGCTGCACCTCAATCATTCACGTGATGTCAGCGTTTATCACAGCCATCAGTCACCTCTTCCCGTGATGAAAATATATCTCATGTTCCACCGGCAAAAAAAAAAATGAAATGAAATCAACAAATGTTAAATTACTCTCTTTGCTGTCCGTGTAATAAGTGAAATAGGTGCAGAGCTTACGGCCTCCAGCTGTATATAAGCACATTACCCTACACACTTACTTCACGCTACCGGCCTGTAGTGTTGATTTATTTTTACGGAAAACATTTATTGTGATAATTATTAATAGAAAATGCAAATTTTGAAAATAACTGAATAGTACTTTTATTTACCACTAGGATGATACTATTATACCAAAAAATTTACAAGAGGTCCCTTTTAAACACCCCAACCTGCTTTCCAGTTTATTGAATTCACCGTTGTCCACATTACACTTTTTCACACCACATTGCTCTTATCTTACAAATGGACAAAGGGAAAGAATTAATAGAATGTTTCATCGTGGTGTGCTGTGGAAGGCTTTGAGAGTCACTCCTTCAGTCTGCCTCCGTGGCTCAGGATGCCCTGTTGAACCTGAAGTGGCACAGTTGTTGCTGTGTCGTGGTCAGTGTGTGTTAGTTCAACGCAGCAGCTGTGTCAGTGCTCACAGTCACCATACCGCCTCACCTGTCCACAGAGCACAGCTGCTGCCTGCTGTCCTCACACGCTCGCTGACAGAGACACAGACATGACATCCCCATGCTATTTTCACAACCATCTGTGTAACTGTTGGAACAACAAGACCCATTCATTAGGTTTTGCTTAAGACTGACATGATTCAGGTTTTATGAACATGACAAGGTGTCTTATGTTGCTGTTGGCTTCTATTTTTTGGTATTTACATCTGCATCTGTTAACATTACACATAATTTTACTTTGTGTTAAGGAACCTGGCAGCTTTCATATTTGATTACTTTGAAACGAACAAAAATACTGAAATGGAAGTCTTTCAGGAGACAAGGAAAAACTCACTTTTTCAGTGCTTGTGCACACATTTGGTTACTAGCCTATAAACTGAAACTAAACAGGATGTATTTATTTAATTTTGTTTTTTTTGGGGGGGGGGGGGGGGGTGTCTGTAGAAAACCAGAAAATAGTACATTACAGTAATCAGTTCTAGATTAAACAAAGGCACAAATCAATGTTTCTGCATCTACCGTAGACAGAATAGCTCAAATCTTTCCAATATTATGCAAGAACGCATTCTTTGTAAATTCTCTGAGTAGGTCATAGTAGTGTGCCTTGATAGTGGTGACATGATGAGTCTGGGGAAAAAAAACATGACTCATGTTGCCATCTTAGTTTCAAAATAGCATTTGCTGTTAATCTGTCTGCATGTAAATCCAGCTATTTTTTTTTATTTATTTATTCACTGGAAATGACGGGTTGCTGTGTATTTGGAGACACAAATAGACAAAGCAAGGGCTTCAAGATGTACAAATTCCCTTAAGATCCGAATAGAAGAAAAATTTGGGAAAATAAAGTCAGCTGTGTGGGATGGAAGCGACTTCATCATCAAAGTTTTGAGAGGTAAATTTATTGTTCAGTCCCATGTACAGTAAAACCCACCTAAACTGTCGTTGTATAAACCAGATATTCCCAATCACTGGACAAAAGAAGTCCCAAAGTTTTAGTATTGTTTTCCATATAATAAGCACCGTATATAACGGATTTTGTACAACGGATTTTTGCTCACATCAGATAAAATGTCCCGTCCAATTGCAATGTATTTCCATTAAAAACCCTGAGCAGTCTGGACGTGCACAGTAACAGAAGTCTAAATTAAAGTTCAGCGCTCTGACACTTACCGATTTGGGGAAAGTGGGACCGGAGTCATTTCTGTGACTAAAAGACTGACCGTTTATTTTTTCAAACCATGCTCAGACTCGGACCTGAAGCCTGACTTGTACCTGTTAAATCAAACACAAAAGGCTGTGATTTGATACATTTCTCCTTTCAATCCTTCGTCTCCCATCATATTATATAGTGCACACGCTGATAAATGGATCAGAAAAGTACACACATTTACAGCATGAAGTCGGTAAAAGAGGAAATTGTCCAGCTTACCTTTGATTTGGAGGTGATGATTGTAGAAAGAAAAGCTTGTTGAGGGTCAAATTAGTCCAGAATAAAGCATAATCCAGAGATGGAGAACTTTAAAACTGTCACACACGGAGTTACAGCTGTGCAGCTGCATAAATCAGGCTTTAATTAATTAAGTAAATCATCATAAATTGTAAATTTGATAGCTTAACTAGTTTTATATTTATTTTGATAGTACCTGTACCTGGATGTGTTGCTGTATGTGGTTAAATTATTTTTAAAAAATGTTTAAAACATTAAAGGTTCAGTGCAGTTGGGCCCCAACTGGCACCATGTTCTGAGTTGACGCCACTCTCTCTATCAGGGCACACAAGGTCAAAGGACGGCGTGGGATTAAAGATCATCCTGAGATTTTTTTTTTATTATTATTACTGTGATGAATGACACATGCAACCAAAGTTAATATTGTTGGACAGTATGTCTCATGGCCAATTTGCTACTTTGCTAACTTCATATATCCTTGTACAAATAATAATAACTTCATATCTACTCTGGAATGCCATGATTCATACTGTTCTTTTCTTCTATGCTACACAGTTTTACTTTTACACATATTTTAAATAATAAAACGTGAGCAGTCACCACATATAAAGGTCAAATGCAACATCTTTCAACCAATCACATAACTTTACTGATCCAGGGTGAGGGGAATGACCTGCCCATCTGGGTGCAGAGCTGGAGAGCAGGCGGATCAGTTTTTGAATATTAACTGATCAAATTAGTGTCTGTTTCATGGGACCAATGAATTTTCTAAATTTAACAGTATGAAATTACAGTGTGTCCAGTTTTTCACTGATGGCAGACAATTCCAAAATTCTATTTTTAGAAAGATTTGCATGTAAAGCTGTGTCATTAACATAACAATGAAATGTAATTCCATAGCAATGCAGTATCTGTCCAACAGGTGCCATGCAAAAGAGAGAATTGCAGAGGGCCTAATACAGTACCGTATATTTTACAGATGCGAGATGTGACATGTTGAGACTTGTTAGATAAATTTGATGTCAACCATGATAAAACTTGACCATTCATTCATTCATTCATTTTTTTTATACCCACTTACTCCAATAAATTGTCACAGGGGACTGGATCCTACCCTAACAGTCATAGGGCGTGAGGCAGAGTACACCTTGGACAGAATGCTAGTCTGTCAATAATACATGTTTGTACTCCAATGTGCTGTCATGTCAAGCAAGATGAAAAACTAATTACACTCCAGAGTCCTAATTTATACTTAAGATATTGCAGGTGTTTGTTGAACCAATGCATTTGTAACTTGGGGTTATGAGATTTAACAGTAAGTGGAGCAATTAAATCCAATAAATTAGTGAGTGCTGTATTCAGGTTATCTGTGAGACTGTCCACTGAGTGACCATGTTCAGAAAGAGACTCCAGGATCTCAGGTAATCCAACCCTAAACGCACTTACATAGAGGAACTAATGTGATGCATTGATGATGTACAGGTATCTGGTGTCATTGGGCAGGATAATGATACTTCAAACTAAATGACTGAATCATCTGAAATTGCAGACATAAGAGTGGCTATGTCAATTTCTGAAATGTAATACCAGGAGCCAGAATCAAATCAAAGTCCTACCACTGCAGTGAGGTAACCCGTAGACAGATGGACTAAATCCAAACATTTCCAAAACATACAAAAAGACTTTGCTGAAAGCGAATTCATAACTGCTCCATGCAGCCCGAGAAGGACAGAGAATTAGATGTTTGAATTAGTTAAATTTAGCACTCCTAACTAACTAAAATCTGATTTATAGATTAAAGCAGGAGTAGTTCCCGGGAATCTGGTGCCAGATAACAGCTGAGAAAGAGAATGAAGCTCTTTAAATGTCCAGAGGAATAGAGCTTTTTAAAGGAAGACACTGGAATATAAAAGTGTTGCCTGGGAGAATTCAGCTTGAGCAGGAACACTGTGATCTCATATTCATGCTGTATTCTGTTCCATGTGGATACATTCGGAGAGGACATACCTTACAGGCTCTTGTGTTTAGCCCGTTGGGCTTGAATGTTAAACTCCTGTCTGATTTGCATTTGTGTGATGCGCGCTGCAGAGCGGCTGCTCACTTTCATTGCACAATTCATTTACGAGGTCTATTAGATAATAAACCGACCCTTTTATTTATTTTTTTTAACTATATGGATTTGAATGACGTGCGATTACACCAATCATGCTTGAACCCTCGTGCGCATGCGTGAGTTTTTTCACGCGTCGGTAACGTCATTTCCCTGTGGGCAGGCCTTGAGTGAGATGTGGTCCAGCCCTCTCGGCTGAATTCCTTTGTTTCACACGCTGCTCGAGACGGCGCGCGTTGCTTTATCAACATTTTTTCTGGACCTGTGAGGAATATCCGAGTGGACACTATTCGAGAAATTAAGCTGGTTTTCGGTGAAAAGTTTAACGGCTGATGAGAGATTATGGGGTGTTTCTGTCGCTGTAAGGACTTCCCACAGAGCAGGACGTCGTGCAGCGCTTCCAGGCGCCGTCGTCGGCCTGTTTCGACCTGAAAACATCCTAATTTAAGGCTTAATTCACCCAGGACGTCGTGAGAGAACAGAGAAGATTCAGAAGAGGCCGGCATGAGGACTTTATGCGGACATTCCACTGTTTAAGGACATTTTTTAATGAAAGACGTGCGCGCAAATTCGCCGAGTCGTTTCCGTGACGACTCGGCAAATCTGTGTGCGCCGCGACAGGAAAAACACCTCCGTGTTGAAAACCATTTGTAAAATTCAGGCGGCTTTTGATGGCTTTCAACAAGTGAGTAACTGAGAAATTGTTTAACAGCTTGGGCATGTTCCAACTTGCCCGTTAAGGTTTCCAACGGAGGTGTTTTTCCTATCGCGACCCCCCGCGGTCGGGTCCGGCCCGACATGCGACTCTGCCCGCACGTTCTTTCATTACAAAATGTCCGTTAACAATGGAATGTCCGAATAAACTCCTCATGCCGACTTCTTCTGAAAGGTCTCTGTTCTCTGACGATCAACAGAGCCTGAAATGTGGACGTTTTCAACTTGAAATGGTGAGACGCTGCCACCTTGAAGCGCAGGTCGCCGTCAGGCGCCGTGGGCCGTCCTTACGGCGACACTACCAGACCAAAATCTCTCATCAGCCGTTAAAATTTTTACCGAAAACCAGCTGAATTTATCGAATGGTTTCCACGCAGTTGTGCCTTACAGTTTTGAAAAAATTTTGATCAAACAAAGCAGCAGTCTCTGAGCCATTCCTAAACAATGAAAAAACGACGAGAGGGTGGGCGACTCCTCACTCAAAGACTGCCCACAGGCGAATGACGTAACCGACAGGCGATATGGCTCCCAGAGTACTCATACCAACATGCAGATTCACTTTCTTACACAAGGTTTGTCAACATCTTTCTCAGCAATGTTTTGTTAACATCTATTTTCATCCTGTCTGGTCTCCTTTTGAAGCAAGTCTGTGATCTTTTCCTGTCATTTTGCTTGCAGGGTTCACAGTGGAATGTGATGCTGTCCAGTGTTGTTGTACCGGTACGTCGTGACACATCTGAGCACCAGATGTTTGATCAGTTACTGCTCGTCTTCATCCAGAGAGGACACTGATCTCAGGTGTGTTCTTTGTTTTACTGATAGTCAATGACTGTCACTCCTCTTCCACCCATTACTTTGTATTAAATCACTAATGCAGGGATTTTTGTAGAAAAATGTAGAAAGAATGGAGCGACCAAGAGGGCGGTCTAAAAACAAAAAGACAAATCGGACCGTTTTTAAACTGTCTGACGGCCTAAAAACAAAAAGACAAATCGGACCGTTTTTAAACTGTCTGACGGCCTATCTACCATGACTGGAGTAAAGTTTCTAAAGATCAGACACATTGTCATGTGGTGTTTATGTGACATTTTCTCAGGGAAAAGATCTTTTTTTAATAATAATTCAAGATTTGTAATTTTTTTAATTCATCTATTGTAAGAGCCTCAACTTGACCCAGTTTCATTATGTTGCTGTATTTCCTGTCATTTGATGTTATATATTCATCATAAATTATGTTTAAAATGTTAAAAACACAATATCAGATGGACATAGCGTTTGCTGCCAAGTTCGAAAACTTACACACAGTGGCTTTAATCTCTGAGCAGCAGAGAGCTGCGTCAGATGCTTTAACACCTTGAAACAGAGTGTAAATGTAAACTATTTTTTCATTGCATGTTTTTTGAATTGAATTATAGGTCTTGTCATTAGTGTTGGATGCATTTTCTCTGCAGCACTTTTTTTCTTTGACTAGTTCCACCAGACTGCCTTTAACATTTTGCCAATTTTAAGTTTAATTTTTGCACAAATTATGGCATGTTATAAATCAGTGGTGGGAAACTTGTTACAGAAAGGGCCAAGAGGGTGCAGGTTTTCTTTGCAGCCACTGACTCCACCAGGTGATTTCACTGATTAATATCACTTTGAGCAGATGGAATCAGTTAATCACTCTGTACAGATGCAAAATTATTGTAGGCAGCATCTCTATTTGAGGAACATCCCTTCCGCGAAATCTTAGACAGATTCATCACATTGTCTGTGTAAAATCACACATGCAGGGCAGTCTGGTCTAATACTGAAACTGTCGTTAACTCGTACACTTTGGCTTTTATGTTCCCAGTTTAGAAGAAAACGGTAAGCAAACAAATTCCATTTATTTTTTCAAATGTTCAGAGTGATGCAGGCTGCCACAGTGCCACTCTAGTTTTTCTTCAGTTTATGCGCACACCAGGAGCTCACTGTCTGCACTTCCTTAGGCGCCTGTGGAAGAGCAGACTGGAGCAGAAGTGTGGTTTGCCGGGAGTACAGCCACGGACAAGAATCATTGGCTGCCCCATCTTGAGAAGATAGCCACCTCCTGCTGTCTCAACCGATCTAGAGCCATACTCTCTGACCTCTCTCACCAAACACATCACCCATTTACCCTGCTCCCCTCAGGCAGGAGGTACAGGTCAATCAGAGCCTGAACCTCCTGGATGACAATTTCTTTCCCTGGGGTGTGAGAACATTAAACACTCATGTGCAATAACTAAAATCCTATACTCATACCAATATGTGCAATCTAATTTTCTCTGTGCCTTATCAGGATGTATATTTATTTTGTTTAACTAGCTTTATATATATATATTAAATTTATTTATATACCTATATTTTTCACTTGGTCTGTGAAATTACTTTACGAGTTATAGATGATGGGTTCTTTTTGTCTTTCTATTCTCAAACTCAGTTCTGGAGTGGCACCCCTAATATCGTTGTATGTGTATGATGACAAATAAAGCGTGTGTGCGTGTGTGTGTGTGTGTGTGTGTAAGAGGGCCCGTGCCGAGAGTAAGGGGTGCAGCACCCCTGTTAAGGCACCTTCACACTTGCACAAATTTCATCCCTGCACTTATTGTAAACTGTGCGTGAACTGTGTGCGGTTGTGTGCCAGTGTGCAAAGGAAATTTTGAAATGTTCAAAATTTCTGGCACACATAAATTTCGTGCAACTTGAGTGAACTAGTTGTGAACATTGCTCAACCTATTCGTAACACTGCATGTCAATGTGTGTCAATACATGTCATAGCGCTTGGGGCATCTGAACATGAAATTAGATTATGAAGAGATGTTACATCTATAACAACATACCTTATAGATACATTATCTAACTCATAAGAAGGAATCAAAATGCAACTGTTTTACCAATTCATTACTAATATATATATATATATATATATATATATATATATATATATATATATAATATATATTCTCTGCTGCACGACGTGCATGAGACAACCTGCAGCTGTAGATAATTTTCTCTGATTCTGGGAGGGAGAGAGAATGGTTTCATCAGTCAAGTTCTGAGAGCAAATGTGTCATTGGCTACGAAATTATATAGCACAGGTTTTATTTTATATAGCATGGCATCAAGCGGGACAGATTTGGCACGATGACTTGTGTAACAGTGTGGGGATTAAATCTGTGCAAGTGTCAAGGTGGCTTTACCCAGTTTAAAAAAACCCTTTCTTCTGCTCTTCCCATTTTAATGGATACAAGTATTCCATGCACTGAAGTTGTCTTCTTTTCTCTGCAGAAATGCTTCTCAAACAAAAGCTAATGGAAAAAAGATTTCTGAACTGGTTTATGCCGTTTCTAAATCTGGAATTGATGACTGTAATGCCTTATTGTCTGGCATGCAACACTAGTATCGGCAATGTTCAACTAGTTCAGGCTCCTGCTGCGAGAGTTCCATCCGAAAGAAGATCATTGGACCATGTTACCCTAACTTTAACCTCAGTTAATTGGCTTCATACATGAGAAACTGAAGGAGCTTCACACGCTGTGGGCTGTTTGAGAGGAAGTCTTTAATCCAGGCGCAGGCGATGTATAATCAGATTATAAGGTTTCTACTGTTCACATATGACATTCTGAAGAGCCCAGTGTTTGAGCTGTTGGCTAATCCTTCATTCTGAGGAAAACAAATTAAAAGCAGTTGGTCTCCTGCTAATATGAGGCGAAACAACAACAACAAAAAAGTCTTACTCAGTAAAGTCAGCTGGACAGATTAATGCAGTTATCACCTGTCTCAGGGATTTTTGCAATACAACTAAGAGATGAGAAATGTCCATTTTATAACGAGAGCGAAAATACAGCAGGTCACTCAGGTGGCATTTATCGTCATAGCTCTGCAAAGAAACCATCTTGGCAACAGTTCCATGATGTTGTGGATGCAGCAAAGTGCAGCACCAGCACATCCTCCTACACTTGACTTCTGCAAACAACAATTTTCTGGAATATATGGCTGTTACCCTTTTCTGTCTGTCTGTCCACTAATCTTGTAAGTGCAACTCCTCATAAACTGTTTGGATTTCTATAAAACATCCTACAATGGTATTACACCATATGAAGATGTGCATGCGGGAAAATAATTTCAGTCTGATATCTCCAAGGGGAGATAATTGTGATTTTGTATTTAATTGATGTATCATATTGTATGATACTGACTTCATAAGCGCAACTCCTCCTAAGCTACCTTATGGGGTTCAGTGAAATTTTACAGAATGGTAGTACAACACGTGATGATGTGCATGAAGGAAAATAATTGGGGTCTGACATCTTAAAGGGAAAATAATTGGACTTTTGTTTATTTTTATTACTATTTTATTTGTCAGTTACATATATAGAGGTTCGTCAGTTTGTTAATTCAAGAATCGCCAAAGATTTACTGCAACAAAGTACATGCAAGCACCTTGTATGGCACCGCTGGGTGGGATCAGGTCTCAGTTTCATTACTTTAATGAGCTCTTTGAATGGAGAACTGGTTTCAAATATAGATAACATTACTCTGTTACAGTACAATAGTGTCACTTTCTCTGTATTGATCCTTATAATGTAAAATGATTGAGGTCAGGTCTAAATGCTTGTCCTGAGCCATGTGTTATCCACATGGTCGAGGCAGACATCTGGTCCATCCCCATCTCTCAAAAGTGACCTTCTCCCTGCTGCAGCCAGGTGATATGTGGGTGGCATTTTGGCCTTCTTTAGCCGCTGGGATCCTCAACACTGAGTTATCTATATGTAAAAATGTCGTAAAATGCTATAAAAATAATCCCTTTTTTTCAACACAGAGCAGTCTCCATATGGCAACTATATCTTGTCTTCACACATAACGAGGATACACAGTGTTCCGTGTAGGTGGTAAAGGGCTTCACTGTGTGGTTGTGCAGGATTCACATTTGTGGCAGGTGGTTGTAACACTCCAACATGTATGTGTGAAAGGCTCAAACTTGTATGCTAACAGGAGGTCAAGACTGCAGGGTGTTTGCACAGTTAAAGGCGCAAGTGGTTATCGGGTCACATGCAGGACAGAAAAAAATGCAAGATAAGTGTGTCAAGAATGTTGCCAAGCAAAACAATGCTTTTAGTAGTTTATCTCAGGACAAATCCCCACCCGCTCCCCTTTAGTTAAGTGACTGTGTGTCAGAGGTTTAAGAAAGCACACATGGCATGAGTTCACAACAGAGGGCATTGTGCTGCCCCAAAGAGTGAGTTTTTATCATGTTTGTTTTTTTTTCTTCTGTTCCCCACAGCGGCCTGCTGGGACCACACCCAGACTAATAAAATACCTACCTAATTTTTCTGTGGAGTGTGCACTTGAAAGGAGTTTTTCCATGGCACGATCCCCCTGACTGCCATGTGATCAGAAACACACAACTGCGCAAATATTACTGACATGACTGCGCAATTGAATATTTGCAATTACTGCTGCAGCCCATCCCACCCAGGGATCAACCAAGAAAGAAGACTAAAGACTTCTTGAACATTAAGGCGATCATCAAGGAGGAGGAAGTCCTTAGCCATATACAAAGAAAAGACATCGTTGAACAACTCGGCCAAACCCAGAATCTTGAAGAAACTCTCGTTACCCTTGAAGGCATGAAAAACAACATAGCTCCCAGGGAAGACAACATTCCTGTTGAGGTCTTTAAAGAAGGAGGTCCCTTTCTCTATCAGAAACTCCACAAACTCATCAAAATCTGTCTCAAAAAGAAATACTCGCAGACCTGAAAGACTCAATGATTGTCACCATGGACAAGTGGAAAGGAGACAAGTCTGACTGTGGAAACCATTACGGCATTTCCTTGCTGTCTACTGCAGGAATGGCTCTTGTATGGATTGCCAACAACCGTCCGAGATCACTAGCAGAAATCATCCTTCCTGAAACCCAGAGTGGCTTCCGGACATCATGTGGGAGAACAGACATGATCTTCACTCTCCGCCAACTGCAAAAAAAAGTGTTGAGTGGAACATCAACCTCTGTTCCTTGCCTTCATTGACTTGACAAAGGAATTCGACATCTCATGCCTACTTCTGTGGAAGATCCTGAGCAAAACGGGCTGTCTGGAGAAATTCATAGCTTCTCCACGATGGCATGTGCACCACAGTTCTGATGAATGCCACAAAAGCTGAAGCCTTCAGTATTCAGTCATGAGTAAAGCAGGATTCGTGATTGCCCCTGCACTCTTCATCATCTTGTAGCAACAATTTTCCACCTGATTGAGGACAAGGTGCCACTATTAATTGATATCATGTGTAGAACAGATGGAAAGCTCTTCAGTCTGAGCTGACTGAGAGAGCCAAGAGGAAAATCACCACTACTTTGCTCCTGGACTTCCAGCATGCCAATGTCAGCAACATGGCATCCTTTACAGAAGAAAGTCTTCAGAAAATCCTTGAAACCTTTGACTAAGCCTACATGAAGTTTGGTCTTCACATCAGCCTGAAGAAGACACAGATCTTGTATCAGCCTCCACTGAACATTGTCAATCCAAATCTTTGTTCTGTGAGACTACACGGATGGGACTTGGAGAATGTGACCCACCTTCTATACCTGGAAAGCCTTGTGCTGTCAAACACTGACATCAATGATGAGATTCAACACAGACTCAAGTGTGTAGGAACTGTCGTCATTGGAGACATTTGGCACGTGATGACAATCCTTCTCTACATGCTGTCATTATGTCATTATTAACCCCGGTGTACAGATCTAAGTGCTGGACCACCTACCGCTGCCACCTGAAGGCTCTCAAGCGATTCCACCAATGTTGCCTGAGGAGTGTCCTCTGCATCAGTTAGGAAGACTACCATACCAACATCAGTATCCTGGCTGGAGCCAACCAAGCTCGATAGCATTGAGGTTGTTGTCGTCGTCATCATCAAGAACCAGCTTCAGCGGGTGGGTTATGATGTCAGGATTGATGACAGCCAACTTTACAAGCAGATTTTCCACACAGAGCTAAGCAAAGGAAAATGGTCCAGATTAGGGCAGGAGAAATGCTACAAGGAATCGCCAACTGACTCAGTTCTTCGCACGTTCTTGGAATGCAGCCATGCCAGCTGCTATAACAGCGATGTGTGACATCACATGGGTATGGAGGTTCATAACTCCACCAGTGTTGCTCTTCAGTATAGAAGGGACAAAGCACGCAGATGAGGGTGACTACCGCCGCCAGGTCGACGAGTTGGTGAAGTGGTGTGCCGAAAACAACCTCGAGCTGAATGTCGCCAAGACAAAGGAGATTGTAGTCGACTTCCGTAGGAATAAGACTCCAATTTCACCTCTGGTGATAAATGGCTCTGAGGTACAGTTTGTAGATACATTCAAGTTTCTCGGCATCCACATCTCCAACAACTTCACCTGGTCGGTGCATGCCGAGCACTGCATTGCGAAGGCCCGATGCCGGTTGTTCTTCTTGCGGTGGTTGAGGGGATTCGGCGTTGACAATGGTCTTCTCCTGAAATTCTATCACTCTGTCATCGAGAGCGTCTTGGCGCTCTCGATTACAGTGTAGTACGGAGGAGCTACCATTGAAAACCATAGTCTTTTGGATGCCGTGGTTTCCACAGCGTCAAGGATTGTGGGAGTGGAGCTTCCTCCGCTGAATGATCTATACTTGCAACGCATGGAGAGGCGAACTGGAAAGATTCAGGCTGACAAGTCTCATCCCGCCAACGAACTTTTCAAGCTACTCCCATCAGGTAGAAGATACCGGTCATTAGCAACCACTTCAACCAGAGCCTACTCTGGATTCTTCCCCTCAGTCGTCCGCCTGCTAACAAGCAAATTGCAGTAGAGTATTTACATATGATTTATATTTATTGTAAAATCATCTCGTGTCAATGTGGTGAATGTATTTATTATGTAATGTTGTATTTTATTTTCCAAGAGAGCGCATAGGACCAAAATGATTTCCACATTGTATGTATCTGTATATATGATGAGGCGAATAAACGATGAACCTGAACCTGTAAGCGTCAATCAACATCCCGGATTGGTATTGGAACCCGATACCGATCGGAACCTGAGTCCCTCACAGCAAGAAAGTCATGGGATTGAGTCCCACCTATGGCCTTTGTGTGGAGTTTGCATGTTGTCCCTGTGTTTGTGTGGGTTTCCTCCAGGTGCTCCGGTTTCCTCCCACATTTAAAGACATGCAGGCTAGATGAATTGGAAACTTTATAATTGTCCAGGCATCACTTGCAAGAGATGTCTCGAGCTCAATGGGACTAACCTGGTTAAATTGAATATTAAACAAAGTCCCTCTTTCTGGGGCCGAGTGTTGATGAAAAACTGATACCCACTCTCTTTCCTCAAAGGTTGTTGCAAAGAGAAAATAGTCGCTGGGGTTTTATTACATCCGCCAAGGACATAATAAAATCATTGCCATTTATTTATTTGTCTGTCTGTCTGTTACCAGGATTACATCAAAACTACTGAATGGATTTTGAGGAAAGTTTCACCACAGATGGATATTAAGCCATGGAAGAACCCATTACATTTTGGAGGGGATCTGGATCCAGATTCTGTATCAAGCTTCATTTTGTATAGGCTTTGAAGGATTACTGTCAGGATTATGTGAAAACTACTGCACAGATTTTGATGAAATTTCCACCACAGCTACATATCAGGCAGTGGTGGGCACTGTTCTGCTAATCTGCTAACCACTAATTAGCAAAGCTAACTTTTTTGTTAGCTATCTTCGAAAACCATCCGTGGACCAATTAGCTTCCACTAAATTTAGTTCCGCTAACTTTTAGTCCCCTAACATTTTTTGCTGGCATAGTGAGTAAAGGCAAACAGTCAAAAACATTTCTGAACCCTAAAATCATACATGTTGGTTCATGTATGTTATGTGTTTTGTAGCAGTCAGACAGCTATGAGGAGCCTAGCTCAACCCTACCCCAGCAGAAGGGGCCAGGTTGCCAGGCTGCTAGAAAAAAAGGCATTTACATTCAATATACACAACATACAGTGCCCCAAACTGTGGCAGAAGACATCTAAAGCAAAGCAGTTTTGACTTATGGTTTTGATTTATAAACTAAATTCCAGACAGTTTATTGAAATTGTCAACTCTGTCATTTTTACAAAGTGAAAATACCATGCATATCTTTTAGTTTTAAAGTAATGCGCTAATTCTGAAGGTTTGAGCATTAACAGAAACAGATGCCAAAACCAACACACACATTACAGTAACTTGTGTGTTGGTTTTTATAAATAAATAAACCAACCGACCAGTTATAAGAGGAGTCTCATTTTCCCATACTGCCTTTTGACATCTGTGTGTGTTAAAGCTAAAACCTTCAGAATTAGCACATTACTTTAAAACATACGTGCGATATTTTCACTTTGTAAAAATGACAGACTTGACATTAATGTTGATGAACTGTCCGGAATTAGTTTTGTTTATTAATCAAAACCATAAATGAAAGCTGCCTTCCTTTTTATGTCTCCTGCTACACATCGGTACTGTTCCATGTTGAAAGTAAATGACACTTCCTTACAGTAGTGAGCAGGGCGCACAAAGACAGACGCTCTGAATCATTGTTTGCGATCACTTTTGTTTCGGTTGCATCGGTGGTGCTTAAACTCAAAAGTGGCTTGTTGATAGCTGACAGTGTACCGGAGTAAATACTAAAAGTTAGCGGTTAGCTGTAGCTTCCGCAAAATGTTTTAGCGGACAGAACTGAGGTACAAACTGTTTAGATGCTTCAAACTAAAGATAAACTCCACCCGTAGTCAGCTACCAGTAAACAGCTTCTCAAGTACCACCTAACCTACAGGGTTTTTTTTTTTTTTTTTTTTTTTTTAATCTCTCCCTGTTCTGCCACATGCTGATGAGCTCTTTCAGGTGTCTTTTAGTACTTGGACGGCTGAGCACCCCTTGACTCTGCTCTTTGTATCCTCTCTACCCTTTCACTTTTCTTCCTGCTAATGTACTGATACACATGAGCTTCTGATGTATGAAAGTTCAGGTTTCTCTTCTATGCATTATTAATATCACTTGTCTGTTCTCATTTTCTTTCTGAGGGCAAATTAATTGGTTACTAATTAGCGCATAGTGCTAATTTTAGGTTGGAACTTGCTTTCAGACTGAATTAATGCTTGGCGAGGGGTGGGGGTGTATGTGGGGGGAGACATGTTCAGAGTGTTGCCTCAAGAGTTGTTAAATTTGAAGTTGGTTTGCATGTATAAAGAAGTTGGATTTAATTCTGTTGTGTTTGTGATGATTTGTGTAGATTATTGTTCAAAGTATTTTTTATTTTTTTTTGTCCAAAGTTTTAGTTCCACGTGTGTGAGCAGTCATTCTGTGGTTTCCTGTAACAATACCTGGGATCATCTGACACAGTCGAGATGTTCTGTCCCTGACTTAAAGAAATGCAACCACTGATTGAACACCAGAAGAAAAATTATGGCTGATGTTTCTATGGTGAGAGGGAAAACACTCTTTTATCGTACTGTGATTTGTTTTAATGCATCTGACATGTTAATAAACCCCAGTGTCTCTTAATGCAGGGTGGGCGTGGCTGAAAGTGAGAGTTGTAAAGTCCTCAAAATTACATCGCATGGAGGTCAAAGGACATTTGATAACATCCATGGGTTTGGGGGCTCCAGGTGAGTCATGACTTTTCATAATGTTTGGCAAATGAAAGCTATCTTTATATAACCCCGGGCGCCTAATGGTCCCCGGGCGCCTAATGGCGACTTCTGCTCCTAACTGGCAATTAGGATGGGTTAAATGCAGTAGACACATTTCATTGTGCAGGGATCATGTTCTTTTGTGCATATGACAGTAAAATTCTTTTGAATCCTTTGAATAACCAATACTAATGTTTATTTCAATATTGCTCTTAGAAATATCTCTCCATTGCTTCCGGACTCTTTGTCCTCCAGTCTGCACTTTCACAGGGTGTTGTTCTCTATGCACATTCCACTTGGCACAGTGCAAACACTTATCACATGTGCACAGGCAGTTCAACCATGGGAAATAATTATATATACGCACAGTAACACTTTGACTGCTCAGTAAAATCTGGCCTCATTACATATTTATTTCTCTGCACTCTGGTGCTGCGTATCAGCCACAGATGGCACAACTGCTGCTTGGCTGTGTAGATAGATGCGCACACTCTAAAGTGTGCAGTGTTCTATGGTTCTACAAAATGCGTGTTTTATTTATACAGTACTGTTACATTGTACCATTGTGAAGTGTGTAGCTGGCTTTAGTCTAGGCAGTCACTCGAGGTTTTACAGTTGTGTTGAGGAGGGCAGAAGTTTTGGTTTTTAATAGAAGCTTCACAGAGCAAGTGGTTTATTTTTGATGAGACGTGCAATAAAATGCACCCTCAAAATTGTGACATTTCATCAACATAACACTTTTGAGGTTGGATTTTGATTTTTTTTTTTCTGACAAACATTTACTGCATATGGCTAGTTCAAGGACTGTCGAAAATTTTAAAACTTTAATGATAAATTCTCTTTAAGGCCCCTTCACACATAGTGCAAAGTTTGGTTGAATACGGCGAAACAGTGCAAAACGGTTCTAATTAGCGCACCACAAAACATTGCGCCGACGGTCAGGCGTGCACGATCCCGATGCGAGGCTTCGTGCATGAGACGGTGTTTTTCGAGCAGGAACACAGTGCGAGGTGCACCACATCGCATTGCTTATGTGGAATAAATAAAACATAAAAACCAGCTGGTTCCTGTGGAACCACATCGCGCCGCTGATGTGGAATAAAAAAAAAACATACCAATCACGGTATTCGTACCTGCAGTTTACTGATTGCCAGCCCGAAACTTTACCACTGAGCTACCATCACTGGCCTGTAAACGGTGTGGGGAAATGCCTGAAATCAACAAAGAGATGGACGTATTTAAAAAACAGACACAGACATACAGTCATGAAATGACATGTATGAGAAGCAGTTTGCTCTTCTCATGTCCACATGTCCAGCCGGCCCGTGCGTGTCCTGCCCGACATGAGTGTGTTGTGGATGGCGCGCCAGAACTGACACCTCGTCATATGGAACAGAGCTCACGTGGGTGACGTGAAAGTCAGATTGCCTGCTGCGTATTCTGATCTGACGGTCCTTTCAGCCTGGGGGGCAGCCTGTCAATGGGCTGCAGCGAGGGAATGCCCGCACGCTGCAACCCACAGCATATACTGCCACAGCGATATATGTTTTTATTTTGGTCCACATGATGACTGTAAACAGACACACACGCGTTACAGTGGGCAATTGTTAGTCCATGTCTATCCAAACACAGTACGTGTTATCCAGCTGGGATGTCCAGATTGACAGATCTCCACAGCCACTTCTGTCAATGGCCACACCTCCTGTCAGTTCAGCGCACACACCAAAGCCACACTCGTGTGGGACTTAGACAAATTTCACTGCCAGCACGACAGTGATTGTCTGCAGACTGTTGTCGTGCCAAGAGTAGGAATGGGCACACATTTTCTAAGTGCCAAGCAAGCAGTGTACATGCTTTGTAATGCACAAAGCTTGTACAATCAAGATAAAAATGAGTGTTATCTTCCAATGTACACACAGTATAAAAAGCTCAGTATAGGTTTGAGCTGTCACTTCAGAAAGGATATAAAAATCAGTTTGACTTGAGAAAAAGAATTTTTGATGCCTACAAAGCAGGAGAAGGATATACAAAGTTATCACAGCGCTTCCAAGTTTCAAGAACTGGAGTGTGAAATATCAAGAAATTCAAAGAGAGACACATAGTACAGAACAAGCCTGGCAGAGGAAGGAAGTGAAGGATTTCAAAGACTCTGGAAAGAAAACTAGTGAGAGGTGTTGTCTAAAGAACCAGAAAAACTGCCAAGTCGGGAATTGTAGTCTCACAGAAGATCATCACTAGAGCCCTGGACAGGATTGGACTGTTTGGAAAAAGAAGGGAGAGGCGTAAAACCCAAAGAACACCACTGTTTTGTTTGTTCTTCACGTGATTTGGCCCTGTAATGTCTGACACAGCGAACTCAAAGTGCCTTTTATTTTGTGCAGATGTTGAAGGCTGCCAGGACGGTAAGCTGCAGGCTGAACGTCTTGCTGCTCTGCAAGAGAGGAGACAGGCCCTGGAAGCTCTCCTCAGCACCAGAGTGGGAGAGCTCAAACAAATCTGTTTGCAGGAGGCGGTCAGTAGCTCTCACTTTGTTTATGTGTTAAGCACCACATGGGCAGTCACACAGCAGGTCGCATGTAACTATTATTTAAATACAAAACGTTGATGTATCTATCAGCTTGTTAAGGGGCAAAGAATTATTTTTTCACAGATTCGTCTGCATATTCAGTTTTTATTAACAGCTGTTTAAGACATGCTTTTGTTTTCAGCCAAATGTGTCACTTAGAGATTTGCTGCTGTTACAGATTTTGAGGTTTGATGTACACTTTCAGAGTTATTTTGTATCTGCAGCACTATGTCTGCTAATACTATTTCATAGCATTTAACTATTGAGCAGACAGTTATATTATTTTATTTTTTTCATTAATTTATTAACCTGTAGTCATCTGGCATCAATCTGTGTTGTCATGTTATGCAGCACTTTGGAGCTGAATGAGACGACTGCCTTTAGTTAAATAAAGGGTAATGAATGTCCTCTGCAGGAGCTGACTGGGAAGTTGCCAAGTTCCTATCCCCTGGAGACGGGAGAGAAACCCCCGCTGGTGCAGCGCAGAGCTGGCCTGCCGCCCACCAACAAGGCAGAGGTACGTCAACACCTTGAATATCAATTATGTTTACGCAGCAGCTGTGTTTGTGAGTGTAGTGTAACGCTGCTGCGTGTCCCTGCCTGCAGGATGAGGCTGCACAAAGGAGGCAGATGAAAGCCATCTTTACTGGAGCTTTGCACAGACACACAGAATTAGAGCGAATTGTCCCCAACAGCAAGCGGACTGTCCATCGGGGGTGTCACACAGGTATAACTGAACAGGTCACATGTTACACCACATGGGCAGCCAAACATTTGTTGAAAATGGAATAAATGCATGCCGGTCAGGCTGTGTTTTGTGCATTATTTGCTCAATACTGTCCAGCAAACATTAAAATGTGCATCACCTGTGGGCTGAATGATGATGTCTTCCAGAGGACACAATCATGTCCGAGAGTACCAGTTCCATGTCAGATTCTACATCACATGATAACGGTGAGTCAATTATAGACCTATTTGTGCTTTCCAGTCAAAACGTCTGCACCCATAATGAGCTTAACGAGTGGAAAGTCTGCACTGTTTTAAAACAAGCAGCAAAGAAAGATTCCCTGCAATTTGTTTTAAGATTTGGAATGCAAAATCACTTTTAAATGCACAAGGCAGAATTGCCTTCTTGAGCTTTAAAAGTATATAGCCTTCGTTTTTTTTAAAGATTTAAGTCGGAAAAAGAATTTTCTTTGGCACCACTATAATTTTATTTATTACCCTTTAAATAGGTGATTCATAATATGACATTTCCAATACTAGAAGCACTCAGAGAGTGCAAACGTCCGCCAAGGCCATGGGGTCACTGACGCCATAACATCTACACGCTGTGGAATCATTGAACCTAAAAAAGTCTAACAATGATGTTTGCTCAGTAGTAAAAAAAAAAGTTTCATCTGCTGTGACTGGATAGCATGTATCCTTAGCGCTTGGCATCACAGTTTATTGCAACTTGCACCTTTCCCAGAAGCTACTGTCATCTGAGCACTGATATTGATATTGCATGTGCTTATAGACAAAAACAAATAAGAGACAGGGTTAGGGTTAACCCTAACACTTCTCTAAACAAGGCCATAGGGTCACTGACCCTAAAGAGATTCCCTCCTTGGCACAGTGATCTATTTCTTTTTGTTTGTTTCTCTAAAATTGTATATAATAATCATTAAATTATTAATATATAAACAAAAATAAATTTAAGAAATATTACAATTTGAAAACAAATGCACCCGAACGTGATGACAGCTGCAACTGCTTAATGCTAACTTTTAACATTGAAAATGCCATAGACATGCTAACGTGTTAGCATCGGGATCCAGATCGTGATCCAGATCACCACTAAAATTTAATCACTTGTTCCTCTTGTCATTTCCAACCACTCCACAAAATTTCATCAAAATCCGTTCAAACGTTTTTGAGTTATCCTGCTGACAGACAGACAAACAAACAAACAAACGCGACCAAAAACATAACCTCCTTGGGGGAGGTAATGATCAAAATGCACATTGCCTAGAAAAAAAATATATAAATTGTTCCCCTAGAGGGGAAAATTTCAAAACAACAGATGGGCTTGAACTACTTACAGTAGCAACACATACAGTCTTTGATAGCGATGGTATAGATCACATGGGGGCTTCCCCCAACTTGCACGAGGGATGCCGGGAAGCACATAGCAACAGCCAATCAGAGTAGACATGCACGTTGATGGCTGCTCTCTCGAATAAAATAATCCAACATAGCGCACTGGAACGGCTTATTTTGGCATAAATCTATTTCTTGTATATGTATTTTGTAAACGTTAGCAAGAAATAAACACTTCTAAATCTAAAAACTCTGTTTTTGAAACCAGATGACACCTCTGAAGTGATTTACAAGACATCTTATGGATGTTAGCATGCACGCCCCATTTATGCGCATTGTGCAAGGTCAAAGGGAACTTCCGGTAATTTCAAAACCTTATGTATGCACACACGCACGTCCTCCTTCAGACAGCGTTACAAGGAAAAGAAAATATTCCTTATGGAATTCCCTCAAGGTAAACATGTTCTCTTTATTAAAATGAGCTGTATAGGCCATGGGGCAAAAGCTGTATCTTGTCACTTCATGGTGACTCAAGGGGCAACATAATTTCTTTTTTATTTCAGAGAAAATGTGATTTTCAAGCAATTTTCAAAAAGTTCCCTCGTCAAAAGTTACTCTGAAATTTTTAATTAGCCCTTTTTAGTCTTACCAGTTAGGCTTAGTTTAGACTGTGGATAACAGGGGTCTATCTTAGTTCCCTTTTCCCACTGTCTTATTTCTCATTTTCAGCTATATACAGAGTATCTCCAAGCTTACTGAAACACTTGGGAAAGAAAAATGCAGAGCACTTCTTGGCTTCCACACATTCACTGGATGTGACTCAGTGGGTGCCTTCAAAGGAAAGGGCAAAGTAAAATCCCTTGACTTACTCCTGAAATCAGATGACTTTGTAACCTTGTTTGCCAAGTTGGGCACAGAGTGGGAGACTTCAGAATCTGTACTGCCAACCACTGACATTTGTTTGTGCAATGTATGCCCAGAAGGAATGTTCAGATGTGAATATTGCCAGGTATAATTTGTTTCGGCTAACGTGTACATCAGGTTTGCTGACTCCCAACCAGAATTGTCTACTGCACCATGTGAAAAGGGCAAGCTGTCAAGCAGCCATTCATTGTAGGTCCCTTCTGCCATACATCAATGCTTCATCTCCAGATGGTCATGGTTGGAAGATTGAGGGTGACACTTGTCTTTGACTGGATGTCAGGTGATCCAGCTCCACCCCCTGTACTGAAAACAGTGCACTGCAAATGCCAGAAGGGTGTTTGCAAGAGTGTGTGCTCTTGCAGCAAAATTAATTTGCTGTGCACTGACTTGTGTAGTTGTCTACCTGAGATTTTTAGTAATAGCAAACCAGAAAGTGAGACAGCATCTGATTCAGATGATGATGATTGAAGACATGGTCAAGAGGAGCAACTGCAGTTCTTAATTGTGTTCATTACTCAACAGCTCGGCACTTAAAGATTTGCTAATTTCAACTTAGTTTACCATTCCGGTCCACCTCTTGAGAGGGTATCTGGCTTTTTTTGGCAAACTGTTTCTAGCAGAAGCTATGTCCTTTTCCATTGATAACTTCTTGATACAATGTTTTTCTAACATTTTTGTCTTGGAACATTCTTGTGATTTGGTACACCACAATTTTGTCCAGGGGCATTTTGGAGCATATCCCTGATTTCCAATAATGTAATGTCCACCTTGCTTCAAGGTCTGTGGAATTAGATGTCTATTGTCAGTTTAAACCAAGGTCTAATGCATTTAACATTTACTAATAATTGGGAAGTCCACTGTGTCCTTCATGATATCACCACCAGGCGGCAGGTGTTATGATACATCGCTACAACACTTCAGTTACTTTAAAATGTGAATAACATGTTATCTATTGAGTCAAAATCATTCTTTGTATTTTTTTAGGCATTTTCGCATCTCATGGATATGCCACTAATTAACGGCTAATTACTATTTAAGGAGCAACTATTTTTGCGGGAATTGTGCATTTTCTGATAGTCCCGACTACTGCAGATCAAAATCAAGTGGAATTCTCTTGCCCCTTGAAACTCACCACAAACTCAAAACCTAAGCTCCGGACAGATTTTCCCCATGGCCTAGTAATTTTGAAATGCGTTTCAAAAATAAACTTACATTATAATGTTTGGATTTCAGTAGAAACCAGATTTTGTCAGTTTTGTGAAATTTGAAAGGCCGTCCAGCTTTAAGGCCTTGTTCATACTGCCAGTAAAAACCCAGTTTGTGCATATCCATTTTGAATCTGATTCTGAGCTGCAAATCTGAACATTCAAAAGTCGCATCAAATCAGTTTTTATTTTTTAATCCGTTTCAAGCGTCATTAGTAGGTAGTTTTGCAAATATGTGGTTATTCATTTCTCCCGCTGTTCACAGCCTCAGAGCCAGGTGACAGCAAATAAATAAATGATCTTGAACCTGAAAATTACCTTTAAAAATAACACTCAGCTAACGCCTCATGCCTGAAACATATTAAACATCATCTTGAACACACGTGCATCACACCTGCAGGAGTCTCGTGGGTTTGTCTATTTACCCAGCAGCTTTTCAGCTGCTGCTGTGCTCAGTCTGTCCACATTATATGTCTTTGTTAAAGCGGTTTATTGCAAATTGCATTTTGTGTGACCGTTTTTGGATGTGATATTTACAGTGCACATTCAGTGCGGTGTGTGGGTGTCTCTCTGAGATTTTCATTATTTTGTCACTTGCTATATATAAGACATAACTATACATAACATTGAGAATATATAAAAGTTAAAACTTTATTAAAAAGTATTGATTAATCCAACAACACAGCACAGGGAACAGTTTTTGCCAGCGCAAACTCAGTTATCCCTTGTAAATCTGTCCCTGAAGATGTGAATATGCAGCCTAAATATTTGACAAACAGGTCAGTTACAGAGCAGACACAAGATTTTATTCAGCTTATCTACTAACTGACACATGAGCCAAACCGTGCGAGAGGGATGGGTGATATATTGCATGGTGTTTTTTTTTTTTGTTTTTTTTTGGCAAGAACCAGACTCCCATAAAGAGTTTGTGTGAAATGGAGCTGGATGCTTGCTGTTTAAAATTCTCATAGTGGAGCTGATAATGGAAAAATCATGAAAACAGTGACACTAGCATCAAATTTGGCGCAATTGTTCTTTGGGACATGGACATCAAATCTGCAAGATGGCATCCATTTTTTTTTCCCCCCAAGCTGGCTGCCAGAATGAACCCACTGAACGGACTTTCCTAATAGGAAGAGTTACATTTACAGTTACACTCATAATTACACTTACAATGACACATGTACTGGTCATAATGTGTTTGATTTCCATTATGTGATCTTTTTGCTTTAGTGGCCACCTGAGAATTCAAGATGGCTGCCAAGCAAGCATGAAAAGAAAAGAGAAATGGCAGAAACACACAAAAGACAAACATGTAGCAGAACTTGTCCTGTCGTACGGCACTGTGATGAAATGCTCCAGGTTCCAGATGTCATTGTCAGAAACTTCGCTTGGAGTCTGAGTGTGACAAAGGTTTGAGTCACTTCATCACTCTTGTCCCAGATGAACCATGCAGATTTCCTGCCTTTGCCTAAAAGGCAGAAACATCGCACCCAGTGAACACATGGAAATAGAGGATCTCCAGTGTCTTGTGTGGACCAATTGCAGAAATTATGTCATGAACTGTTATCCATCTGATGGTAGGTCCTTGTCCGAAGAAGACCTACATCTTTTGAAGACCAAGTTCTTGAAGGGACGACAGGACAGACACTGCTATGACAAGCACATTGGTGTCATTGGGCTTGGTGACAGGAAATGGTTGCCATTGAGAGCTGCGTCTCGGGCATGCACAAAGTTGGGTGTCAGCTTCTCCATGGCTGCATAGGGAGACTGTTTCAAGGGACTTGTTGCTGGACTTGGTGATAGCGAGATGTCTCTTTGTAGCTATCACCAGGCTTCTGATTGCCTCAGTTCTGCAGATGTTTTCCAAAAGGAATTTAAACTAGAAGCACTCAGAGAGTGCAAACCTCCGCCAAGGCCATAGGGTCACTGACCCTAAAGAGATTCCCTCCTTGGCACAGTGATCTATTCAACAATTCAGTGTTACAACCAAAACTATGATACATACACTTTTCTTTCCTGTATATTTGACATCCTTGACCATGAAAACATACCACTAGAACTTGGAATCACTTTTATGTCTTTATTAGTTCAAAGTTTTGTATAAAAATGATTTTTCGGTAATGGCGGTTTTCTTCTGGATCTAGCTCATAACATTTGACGCTACATCAAATCTGATGACACCTTACTGAATCAGTACAGATTCAGCTACAATTTGGTGTTAGTTGTGCATCTCTAGCTTCATTTGTCACCTCACACTGACACATTTTCTATTTTCCCTATATTTTTGCATATTCTGGATCACCAGATCCAGAATCCGGATCCAATCATCACCAAACTTTGTTGTTTGATAGAACATTTGACCATGTTACAACCTAATTTTTTTTTAAGCCTTTCTGCCTTGTTTTTGTGGAGTTAGAAACTAGAATGTCAAAATTCCCCCTATCCCGCAATGGTGAAGAAGCCTTTAAAAAATTCCTGGATCCGGATCTTGATCTGGATTACCACTAAAATTTAATCACTTGTTCCTCTTGTCATTTCCAACCACTCCACAAAATTTCATCAAAATCCGTTCAAAACGTTTTGAGTTATCCTGCTGACAAACAGACAGACAAACAAACAAACGCGACTGAAAACATAACCTCCTTGGTGGAGGTAACAACTCAGTCTTGTTGCTGTCATCCCTGAGAAACCCTTTCCCGTCAGCAGCGGTTTTGCTTGTTGCCAAGATTCATCTCCTAATGCCCATTTCCCACTTTGACCTGGCCTCTGCTTTCAGGTTGTCCTTCTTGTAGACATCAAAGACTATGTCAGTATGGCGGTACTTTGCTCCATATGATTCCAGCTTTCAGATAACATCTTCTTGTGCATATGCATCAAAGTCTTTGATGCCTTGGAAGGGATAGTATTAATGAGCACAGATCTGTCAGTAATGATGGGATCAATGGGATCAACCTCAGGTTCTGTCTCAGATAGGGATGGGTACTGCTAAGATTTTATCTATCGATTCCACTTATCAATCCGATCCCTTATCGATACCTCTTGTGAATTTTCTGTGTACTAAAAGTAGGATTTAGAGGTTTTCTATGTCAACAACATTTTAAATTGGTCACTGGATCCTTGATCTCTGGACATAAATAAAATCTGTAGTGTTGTCAAAAGCATTTCCTTTCAGACATTTTGACATGAATGTCATTCTGTACCTCAGAGCTGAGCTCAGCCGGCTGCTGCACATTAGCACAGGACGTTTCATTTTGGGAGGAAAAAAAATGTTTTGATTGATTGCAGTTTGTTTGTATTACAACGTGTGGAAAGAGGTGTCATTTGATTTAAATGGTTTTGCTTTGAATTTATTAATTCCGGTTGGACTTTATCATTCTAACTTGACTTGGCAGAGCGTTTGGGCCCCCCCCCAAAAGTGCGCACCAGGGAGTACCTGCCCCTGAGAGTGCGTAATGAATTGGGTGCGCTCCTGGAAAGCTTGTGTATTTAGGCTACATTGTTATAAGAGACTGACTGAGTAAGAGTAAATTCCTGGGATTTGTCAAGTCCACCAAGCAAAAGGCAGATCATGTAGCACGACTCACCTCACCTCGACGACGCACCTCCGCCACGGCACGCGCACCTCCTCATCTCAACACAACACCGGCTCTGTGTGGAATGCAGGCGATCACTTGACCGAGGGTCTATACGTTCAAATAATAATAAAAAAAAAAATACTGTCATCACTCTTGGGCCTTTCACGTCAGACGCGTCAAAAATCAGTCTAAAAAGCATTGTTTTCAATGAGACGCGTTGCTTTTTAGCAAAAGCCGAGCTAAACCGACGCTTCTGATGGGAGTGCGCATTGCTGCTTGTCGGCAGGCTGACGTGGTCAAAGTTCAAGCTAATCCAACTTTCGACACTGAGCTGTGACGTACCTTCGTGTTGTCCAATAGGAATGACGCATCGGGCCAAAACACAGAAGACTCATGGCAGAAACCACTGATTGGTTCAATCCATTTTGTAGAGATCAGTGGTTTTCGGTGCAGAAACCACTGATCTGTACAAAACATTAACGTGTGACAGGACTGCTCATTTATAGAGCAGTTTTCTGAAGTTAAATCATTGGAAATGTTTTTTTGTTGTTGTTTGTTACCTCAAAATTTCTGATTACTGTTTAAAAAAAAGTTTAGAACACTTGTAATTAAAATAAATCAATAAATCAATAAATAGCTCTTTAGAAACCTTTCATCTGTAAATTAAAACCACCTGTTATTTCAGATTAGATAATTTCTTGTTTAACATAAGGAACCTTGGACATTTATTTTTAGAGAAATAAAATAACATGGAAACTTGTACATTTTTTTAAGTCTGGTAGATTATTTATATCTCATTTCAACCAGAAAAACAAACACTGAATAAATACAAATGTTTATTACAAATGCAAAAGGAAATAATTTAACAATGACTGCAGTGTGATTGTAAAGTAGGATTTCTATGTGACATAAATTTCATGATGAATTTTTTATATATAGTCATTTAAACTTGTAATTTCGTCAAAATATATGTAATTGCCTTTAATGTTGTTATCAGGACAGAGTCATTTCTAAAATATGAATTTGAGCACAATAAGTGGAGAGCTTCTACCTGTGCAAATGTCTTTGGACTTTGATTTGTGGACATTTTTAATGATCTGTTCATTTATTGTTAAAATATAAAATGAAACAGCTTTTTAAAAAAATAATAAAATAGTTGCTGTTCAACGAGCCTTTTATTTAGAAGCAGGTGATGTTCTGCTGGATTCTCGGGACCAGATGAAGGTCTCTTCTGCAGCTTTGAACTCTGGTGGTTTTGCTGAAAAGCAGAGATGTTTTCTTTCGACTGGACTTCGTGGTGTTCAGCTCATCAATGGAAGTTTGGTTGTCTGCACAGCAAATATTCCTGATTGGGACAAATAAAAATATTTCTTTAAATATAAAGAAACACTAAACAGTTTATATATATATATATAAAAAAAGGGAAAAAACGGCCAAAAAAAAAAGTTATTTAAAGTTGAGCTTTTGTGGTGTCTGAAAAAAAGCTGTAGCTTTATTTGGTAAAAATAAAAGTCTGAACCATTTAGAAATTAAAGCGTTCACTCAGATCAACTGTGCTAAAAAGCTAACGTTAGCCGATCATTACACCTTCACAGCAGTGCAGAAACGTCACGTTTTATTTTTATATTATTCTCACCTCGATAAAACTGCAGAACTAACCTCCGTTGGGCAAACTGGGTTTTCGCATATATCCAAAAAGTGGGAGATTTCGGACTGAGTGGGTTTGCTTCATCACCCTGGCCGGCTGCCTGCCTCGCTCTGCCCAGGAATGCGGGTCGGCACGCTGTCGCGGTTCGATCGATATCCTACCAAATCGTCGGTCCTCGCTCGGTCGGCAGCGTCACTCTGAAAAGTAGCTGAAAAAAAGCTTCCCCCACCAGGGTAATGGTAGAAACGTTCTACTGCTGTTTTTTAAAGCTTTTTTGTGGTTCAGGGCAGGCGACCCAAATTCAAGACGGCGATTGCTGAACTTTTTTCAGGTTGTGGAATCAGCCAGAGTGTGAGAAGCCGCAATCTCCTCCCCCTTGCAGCTGCCGAAGTGATGCGTCTGACGTCACGACGTGTTGGAACGCATCGGCCTATGGCAAGCCAACAGTGCCACAATTACACCACTTTCAGCCATATCAGCCTGGCGTTACGACGCGCTAGGGGGCGTGCGTCGCGCTGAAGCTTGCAGTGTGCCCTTAATATCCGAGGGGGCGAGGGTGATGACGTGAGGGGGCGTTGCCCCCAAACGCCCCCTCATGGTGCCGGGTGTGATTCCACTTATCGATCCGATTCCTTATCGATTCCCTTATCGATGTGAATTTTTTTGTGTACTAAAAGTAGGCTTTACAGGTTTTCTCTGTCAGCAGGTCAAAGAGCTTTTTCTTATTGTGCACCTGCTCTGTGGAACAGTCTTCCTGCGACCGTGAGGCAGTCGGAGTCCATGGACATTTTAAAGTCAAGACTTAAAACCTATTTTTATTCTCTTTCTTATGAATACTTTTTATTTTGTTATCTGTTTTATTCTTTTACTTCTCTTTTTAATTATGCATTTGGATTTTTACATTTTTATTTATTTTAATTTTTTATGTTGAACTGTTCTGTGTGAGGTGCCTTGAGACGGCTTTTGTTGTGATCTGGAACTTTATAAGCTGATAAGAGGATGGGTGGATGGATGGAGGGATTGAAATTGAACAACATTTTATTGAGTCTTAAAGTAAATAAATGTGAAATTGGTTACTGGATCCTTAAACTCTGGACATAATAAACTCTACATGGTGGATCCTTCATCTCTGGACATAAACAGAAATAAAATCTGTAGTTTTTGTCAAAAGCATTTCCTTTCAGAAGAAGAGGCCCAGTTAGTGACTTTAATCCACACAGAAGTGACTCATGATATTTTAATGGATTTGAGAGGGGTTAAGAAGCGGACTTACTGCTTCTGAAGAACAGCGAATCAAAGAACCAACAAGCCAGTGGATCGAAGCATTGCTTCATTGATTCACGCTTTAAACTGGAGTTGCGCTGCAGAAGCGGTTGATTGCAGAGCCGCTGCAGGGTCTGCAATCAACATAGAGGAATGATCATTTTCCTGACAAACACACTCAAAAACAATGGCTGCTCTGAAGGACCGATAAGGGAATTGTTAAGCAAAAAGGCTATTGATATCGGTGGATCGAATAATTTCTTAACGATACTCGAAAAGAACCTGTTCTCGATACCCAACCCTAGCGCTGTGTGAACACAACGGAGGACAATTCTCGTTTCTTTCTCGCAACAAGACAGGAGTCCCAGTTAGGGACTTTAATCTGCGCAAAAGTGACTCACGATTGAGATATTCAGGCACGAAAATGTTTGAATTCTATAAGCTCTGAAATGCAATCTGGGACTATTCCAGACAATAAACTGCAGTGAGTGCAGCATCTATTTTGGTGAGAAAAAAAACAACTTTCCTTATTTAAATTAATTCCAGTAATATTCTGCTCTTACTAGGATGCAGCAGTTTTCCAGCTTGGCAGATACTCCTGGAGGAAATCACTGAAGAAATTAACACATTGACAATATGGTTTGACCAAAACAAATTGTCATTAAACTTAAATAAAACAGGGATGAAGTGGAGGTGTAAGAGTCACTAGGTGTTCACAGGAAACATTTATTTCTGTATGTATTTATTTATTTTCATTGTTGGTTTTATCTTTTCTGTTGTGTTTTGTTTCATCAGGGTCTTTTTGTCTCTTTCTCTAAAATTGTAGCATTATGAGTTATTATGAGTTATTATTACAGTCACTTGCCCAGTTCCGGATCATTGACAGTTCCGGATCACTGCTGTAGTATTTGCGCCGCCGTTTCTCGTAATCAGCGCGAATAAGCTAATACTTGGTACCAATGGAAAGACTAATGTTTTTTTCTGCAACATTTCCACAACAGCTGCACTGATAAATTAACTCTACAGCCTGTTGATAAAAACTCTTATCAAACACCTCCGTTGGAAGTCTCACAGGACAAGTTTGAACATGCCCAGCTGTTAAACAATTTCTCGGATACTCACTCGACTGAAAGCCATCGAAAACCGCCTGAATCTTACGAATGGTTATCAACACGGAGGTGTTTTTCTGTGGCGCCATGCGATGAGCGGCTGCGTGCCGACGCGCGAATCCATCCGCACGTCTTTCATTACAAAATCTCCTTTAACAGTGCAATGTCCAGATAAACTGCTGATCCTGACCTCTTCTGAAACTTCTCTGCTCTCTCACGATGTCCTGGGTCAACAGAGGCTTAAATTTGGACGTTTTCAGCTCGAAACAGGCTGACGACGGCGGCTCGGGGCGCGGCACGCCGTCCGGCGCCGTGGGCTGTCCTTAAAGCAATAGTAACACTCTTTAATCTCTCATCAGCTGTTAAAAGTTTCACCGAAAACCGTCTGAATTTCTCGAATGGTGTCCACTTGGATGTGCCTTACATTTTCTGAAAAAATTTTGATCAAGCAAAGCGCCAGTCTCTCAGGAAGTTCTCAGACAAAGGAATTCTGACAGGAGGGGTGGACCAGTGCTCACTCAGCCTGCCCACAGGCGAATGACGCAACCGACAGGCGTGAAAAAACTCACGCATGCGCACGAGGGTTCAAGCTTGTCTGATGTAATCGCACATGATTCAAATCCATATAGTTTTTGAAAAAAATAAAAAGGTCGGTTTCTTTTCTAATAGACCTCGTAGTTAAACATGATTCATTTAAAGTGCGCTTCCTTTCACTTCATCTGCAGAGGTGGAAAGCAGCCAGTGGAGCAAACCACGTTTTAAAAAAATATATATACAACCCTTGGCAAAAATTATGGAATCACCGGCCTCGGAGACGTTGACTCCAGTTTCCTCCCATTCGTTCCTCATTTGTTTTGTTGTGCATTTTCGATTTTTGAGACATATTGCTTTAAGTTTACTGTCTTGACGCTTTGATGTCTTCCTTGGTCTACCAGTATGTTTGCCTTTAACAACCTTCCCATGTTGATTGTATTTGGTCCAGAGTTTAGACACAGCTGACTGTGAACAACCAACATCTTTTGCAACATTGCGTGATGATTTACCCTCTTTTAAGAGTTTGATAATCCTTTGATTCAATTGACATCTCTCGTGTTGGAGCCATGATTCATGTCAGTCCACTTGGTGCAACAGCTCTCCAAGGTGTGATCACTCCTTTTTAGATGCAGACTAACGAGCAGATCTGATTTGATGCAGGTGTTAGTTTTGGGGATGAAAATTTACAGGGTGATTCCATAATTTATTCCTCAGAATTGAGTGATTCCATATTTTTTTCCCTCTGCTTGGTCTAAAAAAGTAACCGTTACTGACTGCCACAATTTTTTTTTCCGATTTCTTATAGTGTTTCTTAAAGCCAGAAAGTTGCCATTTGAAATGACTTTAGTTTTGTGTCATGTCTGTGATCTGCTTTTTTCTACAAAATTAAACAACTGAATGAAGATCCTCCGAGGCCGGTGATTCCATAATTTTTGCCAGGGGTTGTATAAACACACTGCTTCACTTTAAATGCATAATAAGTCCGTTTCAGACGATCAGCACAGACCCTTTCTCTTAATAGGTTTTATTTTACTCAGCATGTGGCTTTGTAAACATGTAGCATCGCCTGCTACATTGATTAGCGCTTGCATTAGTTATGGGCATGCTCTACGGTCTTCTTCTCAGTTTTTTGTGGGAGTGTTACAGTGCCACCTACAGGCCTGACATATGTACTACAGCTTTAAACAAAGCTTCGAGGCAAAGAATTTGCCTCAAACATTTTTTGTAATCGAATTATTCGAATTACTCGATTAATCGTTTCAGCCCTACTTTCAATGTTTTTATTTTGAAGCACATTAAGGACCAGCGTTGTGAGATTTTTCTTAACTTTGCTTCCTGTAGCACCAGACAGGTGCACCTGTTTGCAGTTTTCAATTGAATAACATCATCAATTCATAAGAGACGTCACGTGCTGAAAGTGAGAAGATTCAGTGCTTGTTACCCAATTTAGAAAACTCTCTGTTCAACATGCATCATTCAGATTTAGTCCACTGGGTCAGTTTGTGTTCTCAACGCTCACACCTGTACTCGGGCACCGACGTCGCACTGATATGTGTGTTCAGACTTGGTTCTGTAGATACAGATGTTGGAGGAACCAGAGCTCAGTGAAGCTGACCCCCCACCAACGTAAAAAATCCACGCAAACACACTGAGTGGTCAGTGCTTCATTAGTGCACATTTGTGTCATTAAAATTTTTGTTTGTGCTGCTATGGTTTTTGAGATATTAAAGATTTTTTTTAGGTCATTCAGAGGTCATCATCCCCCCGACTTGCTCCAAAATGAACCAAACTGGTCTACTTTTTTAGTGCTTCGTGTGTGCTGATTTGTGCCGTTTAAAATTTTTATTTGTGCTGCTGGGATCGGGTCATGGGAACAACAGCTCTAGCAGGGGACCCCAAACTTCCCTTTCCTGGACCACATTGACCACCTCTGACTGGGGGATCCCGAGGCATTCCCAGGCCAGCGTGCAGATATAATCTCTCCACCTAGTCCTGGGTCCTACCTGGGATCTCCTCCCAGATGGATGTGCCTGGAAGACCTCCCTAGGGAGGCACCCAGGGGGCATCCTTACCAGATGCCTGTACCACCTCAGCTGGCTCCTTTCAATGCAAAGGAGCAGTGACTCCACTCTGAACTCCCCATGGATGACCAAGCTTCTCACTCTACCTCTAAGGGAGACACCAGCCACCATCTTAAGGAAGCCTATTTTGGGCCGCTTGTACCCGCGATCTAGTTCTTTTGGTCATGACCCAACCCTCATGACCATAGGTGAGAATAGGAATGAAGACTGACCAGTAGATCAAGAGCTTCGCCTTTTGGCTCAACTCCCTTTTCGTCACAACAATACGGTAGAACGAATGCAATACCGCCCCTGCTGCAATCCATCGCTTTCCTGCTGAACACCATGGCCTCAGATTTAGAGGCGCTGATCCTTTTACGACAGTGAACGCTGAGCCATTAATTATTATACAGAAAACAAATGCACACATCCCAGCTGTTTCACACTCAGCTGCGAACTGATCCAGCGAGTATTGGAGGTCACAGGCTGATGAAGCCAACAGGACCACATCATCTGCAGTGATGAGACCCTGAGCCCACAAAAGTGAAGACTCTTCTCCCCCGACTATGCCTCAATATGCTGTCCATGAATATCACAAACAGGATTAGAGACAAAGCGCATCCCTGGTGGAGGCCAAACCCACTGGAAACAAGTCCGACTTACCGCTGAGCACTCAAACACAGCTCTCGCTTTGTGAGTGCAGAGATGGATGGCCCTGAGAAGGGACCTCCTCACGCCATACTCCCGCAGCACCCCCACAGTATCTCCCAGGGTACCTGATCATACGCCTTCCCAAAGACCACTAAACACATGTAGACTGGATGGGCATACTCCCAGGCACCCTCCAGGATCCTTGTGAGAGTGAAGAGCTGGTCAATTGTTCCACCACCAGGTTGGAACCCACATTGTTCCTCTTCAATCAGAGGTTTGACTGTCGGCCGAACCCTCCTTTCCAGCACCGTGGAGTAGACTACCATGGAGCAGTGTGATGCCCGTGTAACTGGCACACACTCTCTGGTCCCCCTTTTTAAATATGGGGACCACCACCCCAGTTTGCCACTCCTTAGGCACTGTCCCAGACCTCAATGCAATGTTGAAGAGACGTGTCATCCAAGACAGTCACTCCACACCCAGAGCCTTCAGCATTTCTGGACAGATCTCATCAACCCCCGGGGCTTTGCCACTGCAGAGTTGTTTGACTACCTCAGTGACTTCCACCAAGAAAATTGATGATAATCCTCCATCAGCTTCCCGCTCTGCCCCTACTATAGAGGGCACTCCAGCCTGATGCAGGAGTTCCTCAAAGTGTACCTTCCAACGGTGGAGTACATCCTCAGTTGACCTCAACTGAGGATGTACTGACTGAAGAAAGAGTCCTTCAGGCAGTGGAGGTTTTACACTGGATTACTCCCTGGGCGAGACCGCCTCCGAGCGCCCCCCCCCCACCCCCCACAAAATTTTGCACAAACACCCATTTTTCATTATGTTATTATTATTTTTTTGATTTTAGAAGTGCCCATGAAATTGCCATTGAAATTGACACCACAAGACTGCAGGCTACAATAATAATAAAACATCCATGAATTGTAAATTTGAAGAAACAGGCCCTCACATGCTAAATATCTGTCATTACAAACGTTATGAATCTGTCTTTCAGGGAGGAACAATTAGCTCCATGGTTACTGCCTCAAATTCGATGCTTGGCACACTTATAATTATGACTGGTTAAACTATGCTTTGTCACAAATCAGAGTTGTAGCAAATGGCAAATGTTTGCCTTCGAAACTACCTACAGATATGAAAATACAGGTGTAATTACAGTCCAACATGAACCCAAATGATGGATATAAATAATAACTGAACTTGGAACAGATTTGTTACAAGCATGAGTCATGTTCATTTTTTTAGTAAAGTTAAAAAAAAACACTCCATCCATCCATCCATCCATCCATCCATTTTCTTCTGCTTCATCCGAGGTCGGTTCGTGGGTGCAGCAGCTCAAGCAAAGCCGCCCAGACCTCCCAATCCACACACACCTCCCCCAGCTCCTCCGGGGGAACTCCGAGGCGTTCCCAAGCCAGCTGTGAGACGTACTCCCTCCAGCGTGTCCTGGGTCTTCCTCGGGCCTCCTCCCGATGGGACGTGCCCGGAACACCTCTCCAGGGGGCATCCGAAAAAGATGCCCGAGCCACCTCAGTTGGCTCCTTTTGACGTGGAGGAGCAGCGGCTCCTCCCGAGTGACCGAGCTCCTCACCCTATCTCTAAGGGAGTGCCCAGCCACCCTGCGGAGGAAACTCATCTCGGCCACTTGTACTCGCAGTCTTGTTCTTCATTCATGAGTCAAATCTCATGACCGTAGGCGAGGGTCGGAACATAGATCGATCGGTAAATCGAGAGCTTTGCCACCTTGCTCAGCTCTCTCTTCACCACAACGGTCCGATACAGCGACCGCATCACTGCAGATGCTGCACCGATCCATCTGTCGATCTCATGCTCCATCCGTCCCTCTCTTGTGAACAAGACCCCGAGATACTTAAACTCCTCCACTTGAGGCAAGGACACTCCAGTGACCTGAAGAGGGCAAAGCACCTTTTTCCAGTCGAGAACCATGGCCTCGGATTTGGGGGTGCTGATCTTCATCCCGGACGCTTCACACTCGGCTGCAAACTGCTCCAGTGCATGCTGAAGGTCCTGATTTGACAAAGCCAACAGAACCACATCATCCGCAAAGAGCAGAGACGAGATTTTGTGTTTCCCAAACTGGACCCCCTCTACACCCTGACTGTGCCTAGAAATTCTGTCCATAAAGATAATGAACAGAACTGGTGACAAAGGGCAGCCCTGGCAGAGGCCAATATGCACTGGAAACAGGCTTGACTTACTACTGGTAATGCAAACCAAGTTCCTGCTGCAGTCGTACAGGGACCGGATAGCCCTTAACAAAGGACCCTGGACCCCATATTCCCGGAGCACCCCCCACAGGGCGCCTCGAGGGACACGGTCGAACGCCTTCTTCAGATCCACAAAGCACATGTGGACTGGTTGGGCCAACTCCCATGAACCTTCGAGCACCCGATGGAGGGTGTAGAGCTGGTCCAGTGTGCCTAGGACGAAAACCACACTGCTCCTCCTGAATCTGAGGTTCGTCTATCAGTTGAATTCTCCTCTCCAGTACTCTGAAATAGACCTTACCGGGGAGGCTGAAGAGTGTGATCCCCCGTAGTTGGAACACACCTTCCGGTGGGACCACCACCACCGTCTGCCAGTCCAGAGGCACTGTCCCCAACCGCCACACGATGTTGCAGAGATGTGTCAACCAAGACAGTCCCACAACATCCAGAGACTTAAGGTACTCTGGACAGATTTCATCCACCCCGGGAGCCTTTCCATGGAGGAGCTTTCTGACCACCTCGGCGACTTCGGCCTGGGTGATGGATGAGTCCGCCTCTGAGTCCCCAGTCTCTGCTTCCTCTTCGGAAGACATGACGATGAGATTGAGGAGATCCTCGAAGTATTCTTTCCACCGCCCGACAACATCCCCAGTCAGGGTCAACAGCTCCACACCCGCACTGCAGACAGTGTTGGTGGAGAGCTGCTTCCGCCTCTGGAGGCGTCGGACAGTTTGCCAGAATTTCTTCGAGGCCCACTGATAGTCCTCCTCCATGGCCTCCCTGAACTCCTCCCAGACCCGGGTTTGTGCCTCTGCGACCACACAGGCTGCAGCACGCTTGGGCTGCCGGTACCTGTCGGCTGCCTCTGGAGTCCCACCTGCCAACAAAGACAAGTAGGACTCCTTCTACAGCTTGACAGCATCCCATACTTCCGGCATCCACCACCGGGTTCGGGGATTGCTGCACCAGAGACCATGCAACCACAGCTATGAGTGGCCGCAGCGACAATGGAGGTGGAGAACATGGTCTACTCCATGTCTCCAACCTCCCCCGGGATCTGGGAGAAGCTCTCCCGGAGGTGGGAGTTGAAGACCTTGCTGACAGAGGGTTTCACCAGTCGTTCCCAGCAGACCCTCACAATACGTTTGGGCCTGCCAGGTCTGACCGGCTTCCTCCCCTCCCAGTGGATCCAACTCACCACCAGGTGGTGATCAGTCGACAGCTCAGCCCCTCTCTTCACCCAAGTGTCCGAGACAAGTGGCCAAAGGTCAGATGATATGACTACAAAGTCGATCATTGACCTCCGGCTCAGGGTGTCCTAGTGCCACGTGTATTTATGGACACCCTTGTGCTTGAACATGGTGTTTGTGATGGACAAACTGTGGCTTGTACAGAAGTCCAACAACTGAACACCACTCGGGTTCCAATCGGGGAGGCCGTGCTTCCCGATCATCCCCCTCCAGGTCTCACTGTCGCCGCCCACTTGGGCGTTGAAGTCCCCCAGGAGAACAATGGAGTCCTCAGTGGGAGCACTATCTAGTACCTCTCCAAGGGACTCCAAGAAGGTCGGGTACTCTGCACTGCCGCTCAGCCCGTAGGCCGAGACAACAGTGAGAGACCTGTCCCCAACCTGAAAGCGTAGGGACACGACCCTCTCGTTCACTGGTGTGAACTCCAACACATGGCGACTGAGCTGGGGAACAATGAGCAATGCTACCCCCGCCCGCCGCCTCTCCCCGTGGGCAACGCCAGAAAAGTGGAGCGCCCAGCCCCTCTCCAGGAGTTGGGTACCTGAGCCCAAGCTATGCGTGGAGATGAGCCCGACTATCTCTAGTTGGTACCTCTCAGCCTCCCTCACAAGCTCAGGCTCCTTCCCCACCAGCAAGGTAACATTCCACATCCCGAGAGCCAGAGGCTGTGAGCGCAGACCGGGCCGCCAGGCCACCCCCCCCCCTCGACTGCCACCCAGTCCTCTCTGCACCTGACCCCCATGGCTCCCTCTGCAGGTGATGAATCCACAGGAGGGCGGGCACTCCATGCTCCTAAATAAACTTTCAAGCAATTGCATTTAATATCTTATGATGACAGAAATGTGATTGACAAAGTAAAGATAAAACACAGTTCATTAAAAAGCTAAATCATTTATTAACATAAAAATATATTTTACAACAGAAAAACCCCTGTCATTTCCAATGGTACTTGAACGCAGCAACAGTGCACATGCCTACTCGTGCTGTGTGTGTGCCCGCCGTCTTCGCGCAAAATAAAACTTATATCTCAGAAACTGTAGCAGCACAAATGAAAATTTTAAAGGCATAAATCAGCACAAACAAAGCACTAAAAAGTAGACAGTTGGGTTCGTTTTGGAGCAATCCGGGGGGATGATGACCTCTGAATGACCTAAAAAAATTATTTTTAATATCTCAAAAACCATAGCAGCAGAAACGAAAATTTTCAAAGTACGAATCTGCACAAACGAAGCACTAACCACTCAGTGTGTTTGCTTGGATTATTTACATGGATGGGGGGGTTATCTTCACTGAACTAGGAACCCGTGTCATATGGGAACCAGGTTTCTGTGCCCAGTCCCATAAATGTGCTTCAGAATTATTCCTGCTAAAATGTGACACTTATGGAACAGTTAAAATTTAAAAGATTGTTCATGTTAGGGTTTTTTGGTGACATTCCACGTCCCAACAGCCAGGGGCTGTGAGCATGGACCGGGCCGCCGGGCCACCCGCCCACGACCGTCACCCAATCCTCTCTGCACCCGACCCTCGTGCCCCCCTCTGCAGGTGGTGAACCCACAGGAGGGCTGGCCCACGTCGCTCTTTCGGGCTGAGCCCGGCTGGGCCCTATGGGCTTTTTTAGGGTTTTTTTTTTTAGGGTTTTTAGGTGGGGCAAAGCTCTCGATTTACCGATTGAGCTACGTTCCGATCCTCACCTATGGTCATGAGATTTGGCTCATGACCGAAAGAATGAGATCGCGAGTACAAGCGGCCGAGTACAAGCGGCCGAGATGAGTTTCCTCCGCAGGGTGGCTGGGCGCTCCCTTAGAGATAGGGTGAGGAGCTTGGTCACTCGGGAGGAGCTCGGAGTCGAGCCGCTGCTCCTCCACATCGAAAGGAGTCATTTGAGGTGGCTCGGTCATCTTTTCCGGATGCCCCCTAGACGCCTCACTGGAGAGGTGTTCCGGGCACATCCCATTGGGAGGAGGCCCCGGGGAAGACCCAGGACACGCTGGAGGGACTACATCTCTCGGCTGGCTTGGGAATGCCTTGGGGTTCCCCCGGAGGAGCTGGGGGAGGTGTGTGTGGATCGGAGGGCTGGGCGGCTTTGCTTGAGCTGCTGCCCCCGCGACCCGACTCCGGATAAAGCGGAAGAAAATGAATGGATGGATGGATGGATGGATGGATGGGTTTTTAGGTACCTCAAAGTCAGAAACATTGTGCAATGATGTGAATAGAGTTTTAAAATAGCTACAGCATCAGAGGAGGCATACCTGCAGGTGGAGTGTCATCAACTCAACTCAACTCGAGCTTTATTGTCATGCACAGTAAAGAAACACGTTTCCATGCACAAGGAAATTCTTACTTTGCCACCCTACACTGAATGCCAAAAAGAAAGAAAGCAATATCAATAAAATAAATAAATCTAAGTATAAGTCTCAGGATAGAACATGTACATGAAGGATAAATAAGCAATGTACATAAACATAACTGTGCGGTGCACTACATTTGCAAAATTAAAAACCTATGTAAAATACTCTGTGCAATGGAATAAAATGAACATGATCAGGAAATCTCTCTATATCAATAGTGTTCATTATTTAAAGTGGGGGCTCTCGGAACAACTGTTTAACAGTCTGATAGCCACGGGGAAAAAAAGAGTTCTTGAGTCTGGTGGTCCTGCATCTCACACTCCTGTATCTCCTGCCTGATGGGAGAAGTGAGAACAGTACAGGCGCATGTCCTCTTAAAATGTTCAGTTAACATATAGGAATTCTTTTTTCGTGTGTATAAAAACTTACACAAATGTAGCTCCTGAACAAAAGTTCACTTATCTTATTACTAGGTTATTTCAGTTATTTTCATTTTGTCTGTTCCAACTTTAAATACTTAAAATCTGTCCATCAGCAGAATCATCTTCCAGCGTTGCCACTGACCAGCGCTCTCTGTCTCAGCCCCGCCTCACTGTGGGCAGCCCTGACCACAGCAGGATCAGCAGGAAGTTGTCGCCAGTGGAGATTTACTATGAAATGAGGACACGTCGCAACTCTGTGACAAGTTCTGTTAGGTACAGTTCTTGAAGTGGCCCTGTTCTGCTGGCCATGAAGTTGTCTTGATTTGTGTTTTGGGGTGATGAATCTTGCTTGCATACTTTTGTTGTGTCTCTCAGCCCAACTCACTCTTTACCCAGAAGTGCTTCTAATGTTGAAGGTAGAAGTGTTCCAGCGACTCCTCTCTTGGCGCGAACGGCTCCAATCAGTGTTCATGTCAGGTACCAGTCTTTGTGAGTTACACTCAGTTTCTGCAGTCGTAGAAACTGGGTTGGACCCATTAGTATACAGAACACTGAGATAAAAGCCAGTGCTTTGGTTCAGACATAAAAATTTCAATTTTCTATGAAAAGCAGTTATAGAGTTTTGATTACACTTAAGTTTAGTCAGGGTTTCCTTTTGTTCCTCTCACTCCTTGTTCCTTGTGCTCTGCTGTTCTTATAGGTCAGATGTGTCTGGGAGTAATGGGTTGAAGCAGTGGTCTGGCAGCCTGGATGTGCCATACATGGTTCCTCTGGCCCAGGAAGGCACTTCCTCTGACCGCCGAGGCTGCTCTTACAATTCATGTGCCAGGCGCAGTAACAGCTCCGAAGCCCTGCTAGATAGATCAAGCCTCCCTGATGATCCAGCACCCAGAAATGGGATGCCCCCCAGAGGAGGGCCTTTCAAGAGCTCAGAGACACTAACTGATGGCAAACTGCGACACATCCACCTGGGGAGCCCTGAGAGACACATTGATGGTTCGGTGGAACAGGCCAAGCTGCGTCTTTCTGTGGGTGGCAGAGGAACAAGCATAGGCTACAATGAGCTCCTAATGGACTATATATGGGGAAAGCAGCAAAGAATGCAAGTACAGAACCACCTCTACCAGTCCACAGGAAGAGTCTGGCAGGACATTCCTTCTCCACGCTCCTCAACTGCAGCAGTGACTCCTCATGCCAATGGCTTTTCCCATTCCCAGGTTCACCTTCCTAGTGCTGCACCCCCTTACAGCCCCATGGTCATCAGAGGGTCACAAGCTGAATTGCACAGGGTTAAAGTCACCAGAACCAAATCTTGTGGGCCCTTTATTCCTTTGCAACAACATCCTCAGGATGCTATTTTGCTATCAGCATACGAGTCTCCCCTTCCTGCCTCAGGCACCACCACATCCTCCATCCCCAATCTGCAGCCCTACCAGACAGAGATATCTGGCCCCTCCTTCAGCCGCAGAGCTCCACAGTTCTCTCTTCCTACTGTAGAAGACTCGACAAGAAGCCTCCATAAAGCCCTGGCACTGGAAGGCCTGAGGGACTGGTACCTGAGGAATGCTCTGGGTTACCCTCCTACTGCCTCAAAGGGCCATGAAGCAGGGATCTCTCGCCTCTCCCATCCCTACCCGCTGGTCCATCAGCCCCAGTCCACTCAAGGTGAACCAGCCAACCTCCACAGGTCACAAATACCGCAGTCAGCCAGTTTCCATGGCCACCCGCTACATGGACGGTCAGTTCATTATTATTGTTGTTGTTATAATTATTGTCCTGTACACAGTTGTCTCTCAGTTGTAACTGACAATGACATCAGAAAATGGCACGTAAGAAGTAAATGTCAAAATGTAAACAGCAGTAGGCTGTAATTTACAAATGAACTTGTATGAACACCTCAAATTAATATCATCTGTTATTATACTGCCCTGCAAACAATGATGTGTTTGTGTGGGGTGTGAGGTGGGGGGCATCCTGTCTATCTCTCCATGGGTCTTGTAAACACAATTCCTCCTAAACTGTTCAATGAATCATCACACAGTGGGGTTAATCTTTCCACTCTGTACAAACCAAATTAATTTGTGCAATAGTGATTTAGAACACAGAGTCATGGGCTAACCAACATCAGAAATTGACTTGCAATGCCTCTGGAGTGCAGCGCTAGTTTCCTTACATTTATTGAGGTAAGCGTATGCATATTTAACATGTTTACAGTCATAGGTGCCTTTTTTGTGTTACCAGATGCTTCGAATGACTGTTTAATGGCAACAAGAGGCGGTTTACTTTGAGTGTTTATATCCGGCCCCCAGCCTTTATGTTATATAGCCAGTTAGCCTGTGATGGTTTTTAATGTTCTCAATCAATATTGCATCAATTAATAAATTTTTTATCCCGAGTGGGGGAAAAGTAGCCATAAAATACAAAAAATACAGCCTAGGCTGAAAATCTCTCCTTTACTTAAGCTATGTATGGCTGTAGGTTTGTGGTACCTTGTACTTCATGACTCTCCATAACATTCAAAGTAATTTTATTCCCTGGAGAAATGTCTCCATTTGGTGAAAAATGTCAACATACCGTGAAGTAATTATCTCCACCATTTAAGATATGAGATGTGTAATGTCATTGGCTGTGAGGATGTATGAATCCAAATAATAATACTTGTGGCACAAGCTCAATATTTACACTGGCTGCCATGAAAAGTAATCCCTCAACATCCCGCACTGTTGTGCAACTATTCACAAGATCCCCAAAAACTACTTGAATTGACAATGAAGGACTCACTCGTGGGTGTTTTGAATGATCAGATTCCTTTTGAATTTGACTCCTTCTCAGAGATTTTATGGAGATCAAATGTATTTCTCTGTAATCTACAATAGTTAGAGCATGACTTGTGTTAGAGCATGACTTGTGTTTGAGCCTTTTGTTTTCCCTCTTTGGTTTTAAGCTCTGCATGTCCATTGTTTGTAGACTTTGGTATTGATTTGTTGCCTTCCCCAACAGATCGATGGAGTTTTCTCTCTACCAGGAGACACCTCATCTACAGATGCAAGAGGTGACCCCAAAGGAACCCAGTACAGACCCAGGCACCCTGGTCTGAAACTGCAGAAAACACACGCACAAATTCTCCATGGCCTCAAATACACACTCGTGCAGTCATGTGCACACACACATTCATACAATGTGACCTCAAGAGTAAACTAAAACAACCTCAGCAGAAAGAGACTGAAATAAATAGCAAACTGTAGCTGTAGTGTCAAACTGCGTTTCCTGGAATAATAACCGATCTGACAGCTGTGAACTTCAGATCCGGTGTTATGTGGCCATGCACTGGACTTACTTAGTATCCAACAGCAACATGGTCAAGAAATACTTCATGTATCTGTATTTCTTGTCCACCTTAATATCCCTGAAAGTCTCCCTAAATATAATTTTTTACAGAATATAGACAGTTCTAAATCGCTATTTTGTATCTTCCCAGGTATAAAGAACAGTCATACTAAAAGCAATTTATTGTTCATTGTGTGCTACAAAGATGTTATATGAGCTAATGCTGTTTTAAAAGTGTTAGGATGTACCAGTCAATGCTTGTAATCAGACTATACCATATTTTCTGGACTATATGTCACACTTTTTTTTTTACTTGTCTGACTGGTCCTACAACTTGTATTTCAAAGCGACTTGTCAAAAAAATGTGCTGCATTATCATCTGTGTCCACAGGATGGCACCATATACAGGTCTGACAAGCTGCCCCTGTATCAGAAGGTGGGAGTAATATAACATTAAACTAGATGCCAGCCACCATAAAACGTAGAGATCTGAATGAGGAGAATGTGCTGGGTCTTAGAGAATGAGTGAAATTATTCAATCATGCTCTCAAATTGAAAGGCCACACTCGTAAGTAAAGAGAGGGAATATAACATTCATACTAATCTGCACTTCACTTTTTGCACTTTGTGGGACAGCTAAAACCACAATGGAGGATGATGGCTAGGCTACGGTAAGGCTAAATACGTTTTCAAAATGTATGCTCATTTTAAAAAGTTTATTCACATTTAGTGAAGCAAACTTGTACATCATTAAGTGGTGACAAGAAGCAGTTTATGCTTAATTTTTTTGTCAGCCCAGTCTGATGCTTTTTTGTGCTTCTGTCACGAAATGAGTCACATTTTCGTGACAGTTTTTTTATTTTGCTATTTCTAACCCTACCCCTTCCCCTAATCGTTACTTTAACCATAACCTAACCCTCTCCCTTCCCCTAACCATAACTCCACAGACCCCACCCCCGTATCACCCCGCATTTTGTGCTCCCGTCACAGAAATGTGGTGCTTTTCATGATGGTATCATGAACTATGGATTAATTTATTTTTTGTGATGCCATCATGAAATGGCTTGGGATTGGGTTGTTTTTTGTGCCTCATACAGTAATATTAATTAGCTAATTAGTTTCTTCTCACTAACATGTTTGTTTTATAAATGTGCTGATTAAATTCATTTGTTTCTTGTTGCATAAAGCAGTACCACTATGATTTCAAAAAATAAATGTTTTTCCTCTTCATTATGCATTTTTAGACAGATACAACTAATATACTCCGGTGTGACATACAGTCCCGAAAATACGTTATAGAAAAAGAAAATATGTCTTCACCTGCCATCAGTTAGGTTCTTCTGAGATCCCTTAAGGAAGATGATGGAAGAAGATTGATTTCTTACCAAAATTTGGTACAGCCACTTGTTTGGTTTAGTCACAAGCTACTTCTTCATCACTGCATGCGTGAAAGTAATGAAGCGAACCCTCTGCATGAAGATATGACATTCATGATTTGGTATTGATATTTTGCACACACCAACAGTGTACTGGCATAGTCTATAATAGTTACTTTCATCCGTAGCATGTTTTGGGGATCGTGTAGAGTAGAATTACTTGAATCGGCTGTCCTGGCTATTATCCCAGCCTAACAGTGTGTCATTGAGCAAGGCAGGAGAGTAGCTGGAAAATGGGTTGTCCCAAGTTCATTTTGTGCAGCATCTGTCAGTACTCTCTGTTTTTAAAACTTACATTTGAAGTCACCAGAGGGATCTCAGAAGAGCCTAATTTCAGTCCTTTTGTATTCCTCATCTGATCAATGAAACAGGCTGTAAGCTGTAGTTTATTGGAGTCGTGGGGCCTCATTTATAAAGCTGTGTGAATTTCACACTGCAAGTTTACATTTGTGCTAAACAGGGGGAAAAAACTGATGTGCAGGAAAGCAGTTTCGTTTTTAAAGCTGTGTGTGCACGCTCGCTCTCTCATGCAAATTCCCCTTTATAACTCATGATCAACCAGGAAATATTCCCCCTACCCTCTTCACTCCCACACCATCAAACACTGAATGTGTGTGCTACTGTGTGCCCCCCCACCCCTAAAGCTTCTTTTATGACAGATCTGAATTAAACAATTGTGCTTTTATGTGAAAAATCAAGTTGATTTGATCTGCGTTCATGGAATTGTGCACTGGATTGAATGGGAGAATGTTAAATGATTTCAAAGTTTTACTCACAGTTCCCCTTTAACCATTGAGTCAGATTCTGTCGAGCCATCAGACTCGTCAGGATTTCATTCTTGCATCTGTGTGTTTATTTGACTCAAGAAATGTGCACACACTTTGAATTAATGGCCATGTGGGTACAATCAGAAAAGGTGGTATGAACAGCAACTAGTGAACACAAATTAAGAGGAAAATAATGCAGTGAGGATGAAGGGAGTGCCAGTTATCAAGGATTTGTGTGCCAGTGCAAGTCTTGGCCATCACAACGGAGGAGACACATCAGTTATGCGTCCAGTATCACAGCGCAAGCTATTATTCTGTCTCTGAAGTAACAGCGGCTCTGTCTCAATTCAGGGGCTGCTTCTTTTGAAGGCTGCATTCGTCACCCTCTTGTGTCATAGTGGCACGACCAAGCTGTCTCATTTTGAAGGCTCCTTGGAATTTGGTTATCTGTATGTGGTGAAAGAGTTTGACTTGTAGAGATATTCACTTATCTCGGTAGTGACGTACACGTCTCTGGGTCCTCTGCCTTTGAGATTGAGAAGCGCCTGGGAAGAGCTTGTAGAGTCATGAGGTCACTGGACAGAGGTGTTTGGCTATGCAGACCTCTCTGCAGTTGAATGAGGGTCCAAGTATTTAGGGTCCTGGTGCTACCTGTCTTGCTGTATGGTTGTGAGCCTTAAGGCTAAACAGTAACCTAAGGAGACAACAGGATGTGTTTGGTACTAGGTGTCTTTGAAGGATCCTTGGCTACTGCTGGAATGACTTTGTATCAAATGAGTGGTTACTAAGAGAGACGGGGATGAGGAGCATCACTTGCATTATGAGGGAGCTTCAGCTAAGGAGGACTCAGCAAGCAGGTGTCTGAGTGTTGAGGACCTCAGTAGCTGGACAAGGCCAAGGGTGATGCCCATGTTTCACCTGGTTGCGGCACACAGATAGGGGAAGTGATGGTCTAGTGGTTAAGCGTTGATCTTCAGACCAGGTGATTCTCTCTTCAAAACCCAGTCAGACTGGAAAATTGCTAAGAACCTTTGGGCAAGGTCCTTAATCCCCAAGTTGTTCCCGGTGTGTAGTGAGCGCCTTGCATGGCAGCACCCTGACATCAGTGTGCGAGTATCTGTGTGAATGGGTGAGTGTGAGGCATAACTGTAAAGTGCTTTGAGCTTCCGATGCATATGGAAAAGCGCTATATAAATGCAGTCCATTTGCCATTTAGCAGATTGTTATTTTACAGATGTGGGAATGGACCCAGTTGTCTGCGTGAGTGGTTGCCATCCAGGACCGTAGGTGGCTCCACAGTGTTGTGCATGTGGAAAAGCGCAGCACCAGCGCATGCTCTCAGACTTAACTTGGAATGTGGCCGATGAGTGCAGCCAACTTTCCCCTGAATAAAAAGGATACAACAGGTGTATCCTTCTTTGCCAAAACTATCCCAAGAGTCATTGTGCCCAACCACCATGACAAGTTATGTACAGTTATGAAATAAATATAAATAAGTATTGAAAAATGACTAAAACTACAGTTTAAGCCCACTACACTATTTTATCACATGCATAAACAAGCGTCTGTCGATGTTGCTAGGCAACAGATGGCTGGAGCAGGCCAATCTAATGATGCAATTGCAAAATGTTCTATGGGCTAGGCCTCTCATTTCAGAATGGTAGGTTTGGATTCAGTGGTCTGGGAAGGCCAAATTTTAGAATGTGGCCTTTGAAGGATGCGACCCCTGAATTGAGACAGTCTATTAGTCCACTTGTCAAAGGTTGTAGAGGAAATCGCATATGAAGAAGCTGTTTATTTATTTATTTTCTAAATGCAGCTTAAAGAAGACACTAATTTCTTTTCTTTCCCTTCTATCATTGGGCCTCATCCACAAGCTGTTTGTACTAACAGATTCTTCCAGAAATTGGTTGCCGGAATGACTGATGAGAACATCTCATATTCACCAGTTTTCTTGTATTTTGAGTTTTTCAAAGGTATGAACTAAATCTGAGTGGTCCAAACCTGCAGTCGGTCAGGTCAGATCAAATGTTTTCCATCTACAACCCCTGGCAAAAATTATGGAATCACCGGCCTCGGAGGATGTTCATTCAGTTGTTTAATTTTGTAGAAAAAAAGCAGATCACAGACATGACACAAAACTAAAGTCTTTTCAAATGGCAACTTTCTGGCTTTAAGAAACACTATAAGAAATCAGGGGAAAAAATTGTGGCAGTCAGTAACGGTTACTTTTTTAGACCAAGCAGAGGGAAAAAAAATATGGACTCACTCAATTCTGAGGAAAAAATTATGGAATCATCAAAAACAAAAGAACGCTCCAACACATCACTAGTATTTTGTTGCACCACCTCTGGCTTTTATAACAGCTTGCAGTCTCTGAGGCATGGACTTAATGAGTGACAAACAGTACTCTTCATCAATCTGGCTCCAACTTTCTCTGATTGCTGTTGCCAGATCAGCTTTGCAGGTTGGAGCCTTGTCATGGACCATTTTCTTCAACTTCCACCAAAGATTTTCAATTGGATTAAGATCTGGACTGTTTGCAGGCCATGACATTGACCCTGTGTCTTTTTGCAAGGAATGTTTTCACAGTTTTTGCTCTATGGCAAGATGCATTATCATCTTGAAAAAATAATTTCATCATCCCCAAACATCCTTTCAATTGATGGGATAAGAAAAGTGTCCAAAATATCAACGTAAACTTGTGCATTTATTGATGATGTAATGACAGCCATCTCCCCAGTGCCTTTACCTGACATGCAGCCCCATATCATCAATGACTGTGGAAATTTACATGTTCTCTTCAGGCAGTCATCTTTATAAATCTCATTGGAACGGCACCAAACAAAAGTTCCAGCATCATCACCTTGCCCAATGCAGATTCGAGATTCATCACTGAATATGACTTTCATCCAGTCATCCACAGTCCACGATTGCTTTTCCTTAGCCCACTGTAACCTTGTTTTTTTTCTGTTTAGGTGTTAATGATGGCTTTCGTTTAGCTTTTTTGTATGTAAATCCCATTTCCTTTAGGCGGTTTATTACAGTTCGGTCACAGACGTTGACTCCAGTTTCCTCCCATTCGTTCCTCATTTGTTTTGTTGTGTGTTTTCGATTTTTGAGACATATTGCTTTAAGTTTTCTGTCTTGATGCTTTGATGTCTTCCTTGGTCTACCAGTATGTTTGCCTTTAACAACCTTCCGATGTTGTTTGTATTTGGTCCAGAGTTTAGACACAGCTGTCTGTGAACAACCAACATCTTTTGCAACACTGCGTGATGATTTACCCTCTTGTAAGAGTTTGATAATCCTCTCCTTTGTTTCAATTGACATCTCTCATGTTGGAGCCATGATTCATGTCAGTCCACTTGGTGCAACAGCTCTCCAAGGTGTGATCACTCCTTCTTAGATGCAGACTAACGAGCAGATCTGATTTGATGCAAGTGTTAGTTTTGGGGATGAAAATTTACAGGGTGATTCCATAATTTATTCCTCAGAATTGAGTGAGTCCATATTTTTTCCTTCTGCTTGGTCTAAAAAAGTAACCATTACTGACTGCCACAATTTTTTTCCCTGATTTCTTATAGTGTTTCTTAAAGCCAGAAAGTTGCCATTTGAAATGACTTTAGTTTTGTCATGTCTGTGATCTGCTTTTTTTCTACAAAATTAAACAACTGAATGAACATCCTCCGAGGCCGGTGATTCCATAATTTTTGCCAGGGGTTGTATATATCAGAAGTTCAAAGGGCTTTACAATGACGACTCTCATTCACCCATTCACACAGACACACTCGCACAACGATGTCAGCGTACTGCCATGTAAATCGCTCACTGCACACCGGGAGCAACTTGAGGATTAAGGACCTTACCCAAGGGTCCATAGTGATTGTCAAGGCCAGACTGGCTTTTGAACTGAGGATCCGCTTGTAATTATGAATGTCTTTGAAGTTGTGCAGTTAGACCTGACACGCACTACAAGCATCATGGCTGTGTTTTGTGCTGATTTTCATTTTGGCTGGTGTGTTAACAGATTAAACCTTGTACACTGGCAGCATGAGGCACGCATCCCAGTGTACTGTGTCTGTCAGGTAGACTCCTATTAGTAGGCAGAAAAATGATTTTGATGTCATACTGGCTACGTTAAATAATTAACATCTTTTACTGGAGTTTCTATGACTGAAAAGAACTTGCATATTCTTTAATTTTCTATACCCACTTACTCCAATAAAGGGTTACAAGGAGGCTGGAGTCTATTCCAGCAGTCACATGACGAGAGGTGTGGTACACCCCTGACAGGACAGAATGTGTAAATACACACACGTGTGACTGACTGCTGTGTGTGACACACGTGTCCAACGTGATGCAGCCATTTAAACCTGTCAGACTCATACAGTCTATGGTCAGATCATGTGATATGGCTGTCGAAAGAAGCCAAGATCACCACAGATGTGAGCTTTTTAGTTTTTTTCCTCACACTTTGAATAAGTAAAATAAGTACATTAATACATGGGTAGCCTTAACACGTTCATAACATGTAATGAGCCCCCAACGCCAGTCAAACCAAACTGTTAGTGCAAACTGTACACATCCATCAAATGAGGATTTGATGTACTGACAGCATTTTGAAACTTCCTTAGAAATCAAAGCTGATGTTGGAAAATTAGACTTTACTTCGCATTTGCGTTGCTTTGCGTTAGCTCAGCATGTCTAATGTGTGGTCATTACAGCACGATTCAGTCCTCATATTTCTATCTGAACCCGATGCTGTTATTGTGTCTGTTTTCATTCTAAACAAATCTCTGGTCAGCGAACAGGAAGAACTGCTGTTAGATCCTGTATTACTACTTATATATACATTTTTTTAATCAACAATGAAATGAAGTTTTCATCATTTGAAACAGACCTGTTGGCAGCACACAGAAGTAAATGAAGTTTTTTAATCTTACCTGTTGGCGTTCTTTCTTCCGGGGTCATCCTCAACAGTCCTACGAAAACTGTTATCCACACAAGACGACGCCTGGAAATACTTTAATTCCTTATCGTGTAAACTGCTTGTGAATAACCGCAGCATTTTTAAAGAGTTCCCTCTGTGTTTATGCACTTATTTTAAGAACTGAAAGTCTTTTCTGCAATTATTTTATTAGTCACAACGGTCCCAGAATTCACAAGCATCTGCTGTCTCTCTAGCATTCTGCCCGCGACAAAAAAAAAAAAAAAAAAATCTCATTAATGACACAAAAAGGGGGAGGTGATAGTCTAGTGGTAAAGCGTTGGGCTTGAGGCCAAAAGATCCTCTGTTGAAATCCCAGCCTGACCGTAAAATCAGTAAGGGCCCTTGGGCAAGGTCCTTAATCCCCTAGCTGCTCCTGGTGCATAGTGGCAGCACCCTTACATCGGGTGAATGTGAGGCATTATTGTAAAGCGCTTTGAGACTCTGATGCAGATGGAAAAGCGCTATATAAATGCAGTCCATTTACAAAAAGAAGTATGTTAAAATACACTGTCTGGACTGCTGATGATAACATCAACAGTCCAAGATGGTGGCAGCGCTTCCACAGCATCTCAAATGCACCAAAGCTTCACCTGGTGGTACTACATTCTCTTTGAACTCATGACTCCTGTAATCCGATCTGTCCCATGTGGAAGAGAGACTTCAAAGGGGCAGCTGCATGTACCTTCTGCCCCTCGTTAAATTAATGTGACCACTCCACACTCCAAAACCATAAATGTTGTGTAATATTTTATTCTTCTCTGTGATGGAGACTTGCCCATGACCACTTCCCAAGGAAGTCCTTGAATAGTGTCTGTGAGACTTAAATATATATTTTTACATCATTTGTTCCCATTCATTGCCTTTAACAGGTTCCACTGTTCAGGTTGTAATTCATTACCCTTGTGAATAAGTTAAGGGTTTACACACAGGTGGGACTCAACATGTTTACCTGTCATTTACACAATTTTCTAAACTTACGATTGTTTCCTGAATCTAGTGCAGCACGTTCGTATGAGCTGATTGTATTTTTAGGAATTTTCATGAGATGTTTGCAAAGATATTATTGCATGAGGCTCATTATGTTCACAGGCTGTAAAACATCTGTAAAAACTACAGCTTGACCAATATATTGGTTGGCCAATAATATACATATATATATATATATATATATATATATATATATATATATATATATATATATATACCTATTTTTGATGATAGGAAAACGTTTTTATTTTACTGAATAAATGATAAAGGAAAATGCTTTGGCTAATGAAAGTGGTGTCATTACATAGTTTGTCCAACAGACGGCATTGTTTACACTGCTGCCAAGCATGGCTGGGATGCACATCACCCCCTTTGCCACGTTAGCAGTGCCAGCATATTTACTTACATTTGCCCCATACCACGAAAGTGCTGGGTCTGAACCAGACCTAGGTCTTTGTCTGTGTGCTTTTGTCTCTCTCTTTCATTCTGTTTTTTTTTTTTGTCTGTGTGGGTTCTTGACATCTACTCTGGAATTCCTACTACTGTTCGAAAACATGCTGATTAGACAACTTAATAATCCTAAATTTACATTGAATGTGAAACTTGTGTGTTGGACCCTGTGATGGTTTGGTGTTACCCAGGTGATGGGAGAAGCTCCAAACTCACTCATCCTGATTGATCTATACTGGATAAAAGTTTTGGCTTTAACCTGCAGACAGCCTATTGGTGTGTCCCACAGGAGAAAAGGCTACTGCAGATATGAATTGGTGGAGGGACAAGAAGGAGCTGTTTTAATCTGCCTGTTTTAAGCATCTGGCATACAGTGCCCTCCAAAAGTATTAGAACACTTGGTATTTCACACATTTGAATTTGTTTATGCCATTTCAAATACAAAAAAATACAAAGAAATTCTAAAATTATCTTACTTAAACTCAAAGCAAATCTCTACAACTTGAGATAAATTAATTCAAAATATAAAAGCCAATATGATGGGTTTCATAAGTAATAGTACCCTTTGGTATAGTACCTGGAAATAATGTTTTATTGGCAGTTTTCTTCAGACAAGTCAAAGTGAACTTTATTGTCTTTATTGTCAATCAAATTTTTTTTTTGCCTTCTTGCTCTTGGTCGGGATGGTCGCATTTTTCTCTCCTCCTCCCTCCCCAACTTTCCTGCTACTGTAGCGTGTTGTGTCTGTGAGGCTGCCAGCCCTGCTCCTCTGGAAAATGGCAAAATGGATCTGATCAAGTGGTCTCTGAACGCAAGTGATACTATTTTTTCCACAAGACACTCGGGAGCGGAGGACCCAACCTGTCCTGCCGGGACACACGTGGCGGGTTACGTGATGGACAGCTGGCGGAGGTGGCAAGTCATGTGCCTGTACATGTTGTCTGTGGAGGACGTTGAAGATGTTTACTTATTTGGAGCTGTGGTGACCGGGTTTCTGCTGTGTGGGGCGGCCATAGCACTGGTTTACCGGAAAATTAAGAAGGTGGAGGCGGCATTAATTGGCCCGTCCAGGCTGCCCCACACGATTGGTTCGATTGGAAGGGCAGTGTCAGCTCAGTCGGCGGGTGTCAACTGCACGTTGGAATCCATCTCGGGGAGAATGGCTGCACTGGAAAACTGCTTTGATCGTCAGTAAGACCACATCTCCTCTATTCAGATGTATTTGGGAGCCACTCTGAAGTTTCAGACTGTGGAATCTGCCAGGCGTCTGTTAATCTGGATATCTATTTGGTTTCCAAACACCAGCTGTCCTTCAAGGCCGCTGGGATAAAATCCTCCCCCCGAGGAACACTCCTGATAGCCTCGCTCCTCGTCTCCCCCCACCCCCTCGTCTTCCCCCTCCCTCCCTCCCTTCCCAGTCCTGAGATGTTGACTGTGGAACCTTGAGACTCTGGTGGACTGATTCAGGACTGGGATCCCCCCCAGGATGGACAGAAAAGGCCTGTCGATGGCGCCTCACGTGCAGCCTTCCGGGCTGTCTGTCTGGACACATCCAAGTCTCGGCTGTTGTCTGTCATCTGTTGTGATTTGTTTTTTGTTAGGACTGTTTTTCTGTGCTGTGGGTTTTTTTTTTTTTGCTTCAGTGGTGCTGCGTGAGTTCAACACAGCAGCAATGGAGGTTTTTCTTTTCCTGATTCTTTCCTTGTGTGTGCTTTTATGTGTGTTCATGTACCGGACCAGCTTATGTGTGTTGTTGTTTAAGTGTGTCATGAGGCCGGTCAAGGTTTGCTCAGCCCTGCTCGTGACCTAGGGCAGGGATATACATCTGGAGCTGGGTCCCCGGGCGCAAAAAAGGCGACCTCTGCTCCTAACTGGCAATTAGGATGGGTAAAAATGCAGTAAACACATTTCATTGTGCAGGGAACATGTTCCTATGTGCATATGACAATAAACTCCTTTTGAATCCTTTGAATCCTTGAATCAAGCCATGTAACAGTACATTACACAGAAGACTGAAATTGTGTTTCCCCAGACTCCAAATGTGCAGTAACAGAGGTTAAATTAGACATACAACTAAATATAGGCCGGAATGAGACATCACTAGGACATAAAATGCAAAGTCAGGGGGGATGGATACATGAACATTTCCATGTCACTGAATATGTCTTGTACTTTATTTTCATCAATTATGAAGAAAAACAAACAGTATGGCACTCTATGATAGTGCATGTTTTGTATTTTGTATCACCAATTATACAGCTTCATGATGAAGTGGTGTACAGGAAGATTTTCTTAAAAATAAGACCTGAAAGTTCAGCTACAATTTTCCAGAAGGTACATCTGAGATGCAAACGTTGATTTGATGTTTTGGTGAAAGAAAATCCACTGCCGGCAACGTGGCTGCTCCTGGTGTCACAGTCTCAAAGAGAGCAAAGAAGAGCTTTAACTGTTCTGCCCATGTGGCATCACCTTCAGCACCTCTGATGCCGGTGTCACAGACCGAACACCCCCCCCAAAAGTTGGTCCGCCCTGCCTTCACTGTGCATGTGTCATTTGGGACCACAGCAGCACGTCTGAGACTGATGTCGCGGCTCGTCTTTAGTCTTCTCGGGATGTCTTCTTTTAGATAACACAAACTAATTGCAAGTGATATGCTAGAAAAAGGACACAACACTTTAGAATAATTCAGCCTTAAGCAAGATAAAATGCACAGAGTTTTTAAGTTTATTTAAGCCTTCGACACAAAGCTTAGACAAACTGAGTCCTCTAGAGAGACTGAATATGACAACCGCGCTCGTCTATTTATTGGAGACCCGCGGGCATCGCTCCTCCTTCGACTTTTTTATTTATTTCATTCCCAAGACATGGTTTTCTATTCGAAGCGTCCTCTAGTGAACCCTAAGCAGGTGTTAGGCCATTATTTCAATGTGACAAACGCTCCCATTAAAACATGAAGGATTTACAACTGATTTTTTTAAAAGACCTTCAGCCACAGGTGCAGCTGGCCTGAGGCCCCCTCCGCACGTGGCCTCAGCCACACGTGCAGCTGGCCTGAGGCCCCTGCACGCGGCCTGCGGGAAAGCACCTAAAAGGCCTTGGAAAGCCCCTGACAGACTGAATGACTAATAGAGCCCTTTTTTTTTGGGTTGAACACCTGCTAGTTCAACCAGAGGACATACAGTTCGGATCAGGACACTTGATAGTTCATCACAGTTCAAATATGGACCTAAAAATTCTTCTACAGTCCCTCCTCTGGGACTCGAAAGAGTCCCATTACTTCAACTATACTCTTGGGTTGTTTACTGACAAGACATCTTCATTTGTGCATTGCAATAATAAAAAAGAAAAACACATCACTCGACTTACTGATAACTCTGGTGCGGATATGAATATCAGTGATACTTCACACGGTAAATATATTGCAGTGCAGGTGAACCTACATACTAAGGCACAAGGTGAGCAATTAGCCGGATTATATCAACGCCAGGTGACATTCAAACAATGAGTTTTGGTGTAATTCAAGGCACTTAAAATGGCCACATAAAACAAGTTACAGCAACTTCTTAATCATGGCAAAGTAAAGGCTTTACATTGACATCAGTGCAACCAATCATCTTCTGGTATCTATTGACTCACTCAACCAGAGGCTCCAACCCATTATACTTGGTTCTACATATTATTTTGTTAAAGCGTCACACATTTATTATTTAAATGCATCAAATAACCCCTACGCTACCACTATTTAGTCAACCAATCAAGAAACTATTCTAAGGTTAGCGCAGCTATGTCTAGTTAAATGATAAACACAATAAATGGTTTCCCTTCATGTCCGTCCTTAAGTCATTTGCCTTAGTCAATCATATAATGGTTTTCATTATAGGCCATTTCTCAACATTCTCCACTTTGTTTTTCTTCTTTTTCAGCTTGTTTTCTAATGCCCTTTTTGGCCAGACGTCAAATTTAGGCGATGCATGTCTCTTGAGGCATGCTATAATTTAAGAAAAAGGGGTCCCTATGGTGCATCTTTACTACTAAATCTACAAACACGCCGTGTAAGGGTCCCCTTTTTATAACTTTGCAATGTGATATCTATGTGTATGCATTTAGCTTTATCTGTGTTACGCAGATGATGGTAAGGACAGACATTTACCCAACTTTCGTTACTAACATATATCCTTCTTTGTTTTTATTTACACTCAGATTTCTGAAACTAGTCCGCAATTCAAACTCAAGAACCAAGATCATAGTCCGTGTTCAGTGCCATTACGTCAGTCCGCGCTCCTCAGCATTTACTCAGCATCTGAAGTTTTGGGAGAAGTTGGGGAACATGGGGAGGTTGGCCTTTCAGGGGTAGTGGGGGAAGGATCAGGAATTCTGGCTTTCAGACAGTCGTGCAGTTTTCTGATGGATCTTTCCAGCTCCTTGTGCTGCTTGGCCAGGTTGTACAGGGCCCCCAGAGAATTCTTGCCCACATTCAGGGTGGTGGTGGCCAGCCCTAGCTGTTCCCTTTCCATATGCTCCATCATGCAGGCTAGCATGTCCATACTAGACTGAAGACCACACAGTTGAGTATGGAGGCCCTCCTGAGCACAAGAGATGTTGGCATTGTCACGGTGTATCCTGAACAGGTATGCAGCTGTCTGACTTAGTTGTGGCATGATTTCCTCAAATAGCTCATGGGGAATGTGATTTGTGAGGGGCAGGAGCTGCTCCAAGGTTTTTGGAACAGACTCTTGTGGAAGACGAAGCTCTCGAACCAAGATTGCCATGTCCTGTGGGGTGACCATGACCAGATTAAGGTTGTGCAGTCCAGGGGACAGGAAGTACAAGGGGGAAGGCATTTCGTGTGTGGGGGGAGTATTGTTGATGTCGCACAGGCAAGTGGGTGGGACACTCTGGGCATTTAGCTGCCTGTACAAAGCTCCCCTCTGTCCTGGTGGGTGAGTTCGGCTAAGGTCTACCCCTGCTGATCCTCCTCCAGAGGTACTGGGCTGATCAGAATATCTCTCCTGCCTTGGGGGTGGAAAGCTGGGGACAGGTCCTAGCAGTGAATTGGGTCTAGGATGCACTCGGGCAGTTGCTGCATATGGCCGACCTTGGCTGCCTCCCCTGGAGGGTATCGTTGCCACTGGCACATGTGACTGTCTCCATGGCATCTGCGGAAGGGGTGTGTTCCTGAGTCCAAAGGGTCCTTCAGGTGATGGTGGAGTCCTCGGGCCGACTCTTGCTGCAGGCAGATTCTGTGAAGCCGTCATCGCCAGGTGCTGGAACGATGAAGATCCTTCTGTTGCCAACTGGTTTAGCTGCTGGATGGATGGCGGCTGTGGCGATCAATCATGTCTCGACCATCCCTCCTGTATATCCTCTTCTCCAAACAGTTCTGAGAGTCCAATCAGACTTGATAGAGGCAGATCAGGCATAGGTCCCTGATCAGGGGAGTCTGGTCTCTCAGCCATACTCCTGTGTCCTAGTAATATACATATACGTTCATTATTACAGCTCCATGTCATTCTTTCAGATATTGTCTATCCTATCCCTCATTTTTGTGGGTGCATGTGTGTGAATGTAAATGTGCGTGCATGTCTTCTTCCTCGTCTACAATATCACCAAGCACGGTCCGTCCCAGTCCTCCCTATCTGGGGTGTACGCCACAATATTAGGGAGCTGGGGGCTGTCGGGGAGGATAATTGGTATTTCATCCATTTCCATATATTCTGGTTCTCTGTCTGTTTCGTTTGTGCTTTCTTCCAGGGCTCGGATGGCTAACAGTGGGAGCTGTCCTACTGTGGATGAAATCAATTTATTGACCAGAAATTTTATCAAGGGAATACCACAACATATTACCAGCAAGACCGCCACCCCTGTTAGTGCCAAGATTACACCTATCTGGTATAACCAGTCTTTCCATGATATCCACCCTCTCCTTAGAGTCCCAAACAGTGAAAACAGTGGGCCAATATTCATTCCATTCCCTACAATGTATCCAGAATCGTCAGTTTCATTTCTCCCTCCTATGGAGTTACTTAACAGTTCCTGTTGCATCTCTTCAAGTGAGATTAAGAGCTCTGTCAAATTTCCGTCTTCCCCTGTACGCATGGGAATAGCTGTGCAACATTCGGTGGCTTTGATCATAATACAAACTCCTTGTTCATCAGCCATCATCATCTCGATAGCTAATCTATTTTGCATTGTCATTAGCGAGGTGGCGTGCAGTTGTTCGGTTAAGGCTCCTACTGCTGCCAATGTCCAGTTCAGGTATCTTTGCTGATTATACCACAAGTAATTAATCCACTGCACCTCCTGGAACCTAGAACGGATTTTTGGAGTAACCCCGAACAGAGCCAATGCCCATCCCCATTTATCCGCATCTTCATCTGCTTTAACTCTGCTACTGTCTATGGCTTCTAACTGTCGGGGTATCCCTTCTGGTATCCCGTTTCTTACTGTGATGTTGTAGTCTGTTTTAAACGTCATTATTCCTCTTTTCTTACGAAGTTTCTGTGGCATGGGTTGTATTGAATTCGGCATTTCAATTACTGTTATTGCTCCTGTGAGCATCACAGGAGCACAAAGGCCTTTCCAATTCGGGGACAGCGATGACAGGAGTTTCCTTTTTTGTCCGCATATCCAAAAGATGTCAGCTAAGGGTACCGTTCCCTTAGCTAAATTTGGAGTAGATACCCATGAAGCATGGGTGAGATTCAGTCCAATTACAGACCCCCCTGTGGCCAGTACTATTTGTTCACACTGTATGCCTGCTGCTGGCAGGGTGTGACAGACGGTAATGTTCCATGCTGTTTTGGCCGGTTTGTATTCTTGCTGCTTTTGCATACACTGTATGTGGTGTTTTGGCTGGGTCGTCCCTACCTGCCAATCGCTTATGTATTGTGCTACTAAGCCTTTAGCTATACAGAATGGGTGTATCATCCCTTTCTCTATTTTAATCATAGGTGGAACGGTTCCTTCTGTACTTAGGGGCACTGGACAAAGTTTACTGTCGGCAGCATATTTTTCATCACCTACTGCCATTTTCATAACACATTGTGTATAGCATTCTGCTTGGTCTGAGTTATGTTGGGGACTCCTATAACAGTTGTTGATATCAGGTAGGGGTTTAGCCTGAGGTATCACACCTTTCCGGTGACAGGCTATGCAAGGCTTTTCACTGATCTGCCTAGCCGAAAATTTCAACCATTGGTAAAATAAATTGGTCTTCAACCCTTGTGTGCGGGCTAGGTCTGTACTGGGATCCCATCTCCCTAAGTGACTGCTTGTTTCTAGGCTTCTAATTGTCCTCTTTTTCCTTGGTTTGATTTTTACCCATTTTGTGGCTTCATGTACTGTAACAGTTACGTCTTGCTTGGTTTCCCTGCATCCTCTTTTATCACAAATTACCTCTATGTTGAGTGTTCCCTCCTCTTCACATTTGATGCTACTGGCTTCGCCTAATATGTAATCCCCCAGCTTTCCCTGTATTCCTATGTTCTTGTAGGCTTTTGATTTAATGTATACCAAATTATATGTTTTTCCTGTGTTTAGAATGCCTTGTTTAGCTGCTATTGCGGTCATGGCCACGGCACAGTCCGTTGTATGTTTTGGATGTCTATTTTCTCCCATACTGACCACCAGTAGTATTGTCAATCCCTTGAATAATTCCTTAATCATTGCTCTGATGACTGTTGAGATGTGCTACTAGATGTGCTACTAAGTGAGCCGTCACTAGATGAGCTGTCACTAGGGATGTGTGGTGTATCTGTGCTTTGTCTGGGTTGTACTTCCTGCGGTTCTTCTGTCGGTAAATCTACTGAGTTGCTGTCCGAGTCTGTAATTCCTGTGGCCTGTCTATCTGTCGGTCTGTATTTCTGTCTGTCTGTTGGCCTGCGTCTCCAGTTGTTTCTGAGTCTGCATCTGAGTCTGTCGCTGCTCTATCTGGCAGGGATCCACTACTCTCTGAAGCTGTGCGTCGTCTTTGTTCAATCAGTCTCTGTGAGCGCCTTGGCCAGTGTTCGCCTGGCTGCAGGGAGGCGTGGCCTTCCCTCTGTGCTTCTTCTGGCTGCAGGGAGGCGTGGCCGTCCCTCGGTGCTGCTGTAGGGTCTCTGGCTTCTCCTGCTTCCCCCCTTGGCCCGGCGGCTCTGCCAAGACGAGCTTGCCGAGGCCGCAGGGGTGCTGGGCCACCAACCCTACAGCAGTGGTTTAAATGAAACCAAGTGTCCTTATCGTCTACTTTGACTGCTGTACGTGAGGCAAGAATAACTTTAAAAGGACCTTCTCGGCGGGGCCTGTCCCACTTCTTTTTGAACACCTTGACGTAAACCAGATCACCAGGCTGGATGCTCTGATTTTCGAGTGGAATCTCTGCTTCTCTGTCTTCTGTAGCACCTTTGACCTGCAAAAAGATAGTTTTGTGTATTTGGGTTAACTGTCTCAGATAATTATGCCATTCGTCTTGTAGCTGCTCCAGCGATGGTCCTTCGTAGGGTCCTCTCAGGTATGGAATAGGCATCGGCCGACCTGTAAGAGCTTCAAATGGTGTCAAATGGGTTAGTCGGTTAGTTTGTGAGCGCATTGACAATAAAGCAAGCGGCAACGCATCCAGCCAGGTTAGTTTGCCATTACTGTCTGCTATGATTTTTGCTAGTTTGTTCTTTAAAATGCCATTAGCCCGTTCCACCGCCCCATTTGATTGGGGGTGATAAACACACCCAAACTTCTGTTTGATACCCAATTGTTTGAATGTTTCTTGTGTAACCTTGGCTACAAAAGCCCTACCGTTGTCAGATGAAATAGTATCTGGAATGCCAAATCTTGGAAAGACGTCTCGGCACAAGAATTTGGCTACCGTTTTATGGTCTTGATTTGCAGAGGCTACTGCCTCAATCCATCGGCTGAATCTGCATATCACTACCAAAACATATCTCATTCGTTTAACTCGATTTTCAGCTCCCATGTCTATGAAATCCATCATAAGATGTCTGAATGGCCCATCAGGGACCGGAATGTGGGCTAAAGGGGCTGTGAATGATTTCCGGACATTGTACTGTGCACATACCTCACACTCATTCAACAAATGGTCCACTGTTGCTGCCATATATGGTGACCACCAGACAGCTTTTAGTTTGTTCATAATTTGGACTCGCGAACAATGATCGGGTCCGTGGGCCCAAATGATTGCATGTCGTAATAAATTGGTGGGTAACACAAAATGTCCATGACTACTGCGCCACAGCTTGTCCGCTGGCCCCTGACTGCGTGTCTCAGTAGCGCCTCGTTTAACCCACATTCGTTTTTCTTCTCCACTGGCCCTACTTTGAGCCACTATCAGTGCGTCAAGTGAAACCAGTGGGGCACAATCTTGGATGGTTAGCAGGGGAAACATATTTTCTCCTTGTGCTCCTTTGCGCGCTGCGTCATCTGCTAGGTTGTTACCTTGAGCTATGATGTTATTATTCTTTTGATGACCTGCACATTTAATGATGGCTACCTCAGACGGTAATTGGAGAGCTTGTAACAGTTGGGAAATCGCTTCTCCATGAGTGACAGGGGTGCCATCTGCTCTCAGGAATCCTCTTTGTTTCCAAATGTTTGCATGTACATGACATACGCCATAAGCGTAGGCTGAGTCTGTGTAGATATTAACACGTTGATCTTTAGCTATCTGGCAAGCCATAGTTAAGGCTTTGATTTCTGCCAGTTGGGCTGAACAAGGCTGATCAATTCCTTGGGACTCCAGTAATTCAAAGGTCTCGCCATCCGTGTTTAGTTTAACAATCCCCATACCCGCATGCAATCCCGCGGCATCCCGAAAGCATGAGCCATCCACGAACAGGGTTAGATCTGCATCTATGGCGTGATTATACAAATGTTCTCTGGCTCTCAAAAATTTCTCTGTCTCTGCCACACAGTTATGTGGAGTACCATCTAACGGTGTGGTCAATTTGGTGGCGGGATTCACCGTGTGACAACGTTGTATTGTTATTTCTGGAGCGGACAACACAACTTCATATCCAGTGCGTCTAGCTTGTGTTAAGACAAAACGTTGACTGGTTAGCAGGGCATGTAACTGATGCGACGTGTACAACGTTACTGCATGTCCCATGATTATGGATGATGCTTTTTGAAATGCAAAGGCAGCTGCTGCTAGACCCTGATAGCATGGTGGCAATCCTGTTTCAATGTTGTCAAGCTTTGTACTATAATAGGCCAATGGTTGTTTTCCTTCATTTGTTTCCTGCATTAGTACAGCACAAGCATATCCAGTTTTTTCAGTAACATACAAATGGAAAGGTTTCCCATAATCTGGGTTACCTAACGCGGGAGCAGATTGCATGTCTGTTTTTAGGGCCTCAAAAGCTCCCGTTGCCTGATCTGTCCAGACGAGGAGAGCTGCATTGCTTGTTTGCCCCACTGCTCTAATCATGGCACGCAAAGGTGCAGTTTTTATAGCATAATCACAAATCCACGGCCGACTGTACCCTGCCATCCCAAGGAATGAAAGCATCTGTCCCACTGTTTGGGGTTTGGGAGCCTTGATTATAGCCTCCACTTGGCTTGGGGCTATACATCGCGTGGTCCCACACAACTGTCTTCCCAAGTATTCTACTTGTTGTTTGCAGAACTGCAATTTGTCCTTACTTACTTTATGACCTCCATCTGCCAATGCATGCAATACAATTAATGAATCTTTTTCACACTGTTCTTGAGTCTCTGATGCAATAAGGAGATCATCCATATATTGCACCAATGTACTGGGTATATCAAGGTGTTGTAAATCTTCAGCCAGGACTTTGTTAAAGATGGCTGGGGACAGGTTCAGTCCCTGAGGTAGCCGTGTATACGTTAGCTGTTGTCCCAGAAATGTGAATGCAAACAAATGTTGTGAGTCTGGGTGCACAGGCACACTGAAATAGGCTGAACACAGATCGATTACTGTGTACCATTTTGCTCCAGCAGGGATGCTTGATAGTATAGTATGCGGATCAGGTACTATAGGTGCATCCATTTCTATTATTGCATTGATAGGACGCAAATCATGTACCAGCCGATACTCTTTGGTATTGTTTTTAGGGATAGGGTAGATAGGAGTATTGCATGGGCTTGCAGTTTTTATTAAAACTCCAGCTGCCATTAGTCCCTTGATTACTGGTTTTATGCCTTCAATAGCCTGAGGTTTTAATGGATACTGCCTTTGGTGAGGCAGTTTTGCTCCCGGTTTTACTTTTATTTTTACTGGTAAGGCTGTTTTTACTAGTCCTACATCTGTTTTGCTTTTGGACCACACCACTGGTGGTATTTGCTCTAACAATTTCTCTTGTTGGGTCGATAACACCATCTGTCCCTCTGATCTAGGATTGAGCTCCACTTTTTGAGCTATAGCCTCATCATTTACTTTTAAATTAATTTGTATAAACTGCTGGTCTTTTGACAGATGTACTTGTGGACTTTCCATGTTTTGCCATTCTTCAACTTCTGAGGCTGTCTTTACCATTGGACCTAGGTCATGGGATTCGTACTTTTCTGAGACTAAAAGGGTCACATGAGGCGTGGCATTCGGCACTTGATACCATTGTTGTTCAGCTGAAGTTAGCTTGACAGAAGCTGCGGCCCCTTGGGGGCCTAAATAAATTTCTGTGGTGGTTATGTGAAACAGCCGTTGATTCATCAATGCATCCCAGCAGCATGCATAGTCAGTTTGTTCTTGTTTGGCATCGAACATCAGGGTGACATGTAAAGGTAAACTAGGTGTACATACTGCTTCATAGTGTTGTTCTGCCCAGGGCTTCCATTTTTCCCATTCCAGTTGAAGATTTGAATTTTCTGGTTGTAACTTCAGCCAGTATACCATGGGTTGCACAGGTCGGACCTTGTTTTCCATGTCCATAAGCACCATAATGTTGGCGAGTGCTTCGTCAGGAAAGTGTATTTGCAGTCCTTGATGGGTACACACTATCTGGGTTTGTAGCTTACATAAAATGTCTCTTCCCAGCAAATTCACAGGTGTATTTTGTGAGTATAACAGGGGTGCTTCAATTGTTTTTCCTGCAATCGTTACAGGAAGTGGGCGTGTAAAAGGTATTATTTGAGTTTTCCCAGAGAAGCCGATGGTCTTAATTACAGACCCAGAGAGGGGGAGATGAGCGCCCATTTTCCCTATGCAAGAGTATGTTGCCCCTGTATCCACCATGAAAGGGAAATCTCTGTTTTGTATATTAACAGTGACGGTTGGCTCTTCCTTAGGTATCATCGAAATAGCCAATGCCACCGTTTCCCCCTCTGTCTTCTCTAGGCCCCCCTATTGCCAATAGGCAGAGGGTCCAACCCAAGGTCGGGCCGGACAGTTTCTCATTCGATGTCCAGGTTGTCCACAGCTCCAACACTCATTAGAGGGTTGATCCCCTATTGGGGGTGTTGGTCCCATAGGCGGTCCCGCTTGACTGTTCCTGGGAGCTGAGTTTTGGAATCTGTTTCCAAATGAAGGTTGGCGAGATCCTCTTCGCCACCCTCCTCTTTGACCTTGAAAGTTCCGTGACTCTCCTCTCCACCCATGACTGTAGGTAGGTCCATTTCCGGGTGTGCCAGTGCTATGATAGTGATAGTGATGCTCCACTGGTGCTGAGACTTCTCCTGTAGGAGTGCTTCCTGCTGCTCCTTGGGGGCTCTGTGCGGCTGTTACCACAGGTGCCTGTATGGTGGCAGCAGTGTTTGCCGTAGGGCCTGTGCTTGCCGACTCAGAAGGAACAGGGGTCATCATTGGTGCCTGGGTCTTTGTTTTTTCTTTCTTGACTTTGGTTAGCTCTCCCAACTGCATCTGCACCAATTTTTTCGTCAGGGATTTTGCTGCATCTTCTTCTTTTTGTTTTTCTTTCTTGTAGATTTCAAGATGGTGACAAATATGCTCAGAGTATAAAGCCCAATTCATTTTTGATAGTCCCACGACTCCATCTAGGGCTTTCTGAACCTCATCTGGTAGAGCCTTTTTTACAGTTATTTTAAACAGGATTTCAGTTGCTGGAGAATGGTTCCATGCATTTCCTGTTTCCTCCGCCCATCTTTTCTGGAATCGGTGCAGGAACTTCTTTGGGCACTCTTCAGGTGTCCACTCCTCATCATCCAATTTAGAGGGATCCAAGACCTCAGGGTACTTTCTTCTCAGTCCTTCCCACATGGAGTTTCTATAGCGATTAAAGGGGACTTCATCATGTTGATTAGTGCCCATCATTTGTGTTAGTCCAACCTTTCCTGCTAATTCTTCAGTGTCATGTTTTCCCATGACATGCATTAGCAAGGCTTTTATGTCACCTAAAGACAAGGTTACCCCTGCAGTGCCTTCTTCTAAGGCAGTTATCCATCTCCCAGCTCCTTGGGTGATGTCTGGCAGTCTGTTGGCCAGCCCCACCATGTCTGTCCAGCTCCATGGGGTATACACATGATGACCATTTCTAACCACCAATGGGCATATGAGGTCTTCGTCCTCCTCTTCTTCTGTGCGGGCTCCATACTGTCTTCCAGATCGAGTGCGACTGACTGGTTCCAGGCAGTCCATCCAGTCGGTTATATTCTGTTCTAAAGCCGCTATGTCTTTGGCTACACATTGTTGTCTTTGCCTGAGTCGGGCCTCTTTTGCACTCTCAATGATGATCTCACCAGAAATTTTTCGGGTGGGTGGCTGTATAATGTGATTCCCTTGATTGGGCGTCGACTGTTGTAATATTCTTCTTTCCTCGGTGTCCCTATGTCTTTGTATTCTTTCCTTCGCTAGCCGAAGTTGCTCAGCTAGTTCTTCATTATCTCTTCTGGCCAGATCCAGTGTGTCACAGAAGCTCTTGTGCCACTCTTCGGAGCCTCTATAGCCTGTGAAGGTCCAGTCGGCTGACTTATGGTGGGAGGGGACGGTTTTCAGTGGACCTCGATGTGCAGGCGGAGCCTTCAGGTCTCTCTCTTTATCCTCGTCTGCCTCCGTGTCACTGTTATTTGTGGCCCCCCCTGCTGGTCGTGGTGAGCGACCACTTACTTTCGGACTTGGAGACCTTGTATGATCCATTTGACAGACTGAGGACCTGTCTCCTTGTGGCTCTCGAGCTTTTAGTGTCAGTGTGAATTTGCCCTCCACATCCATGCCTTGGTCCTCTTCACGAGTTCCTAATACAAATTGTCCAGCTGTCTTTCCCATATCATGACGTTTATATGGGGGTGGCTCTGATTCCCAGCTCGGTGCACTGGCTTTAGTCTCTTTGGATCTTTCCTCTGTCATTTTTTCTCTTTTCTGCTGTAGCCTCTGTGCTTCCTGCTTGAACAAGGCCAAAACTTCTTTTTCTTCAGTGCGTTTTTTGTTGTTATTTACGTTCTTCTGCTGATCTTTAATTTCTTTTTTCTGTATTTCTACCGCAACTGCTTCACACATCACCGGATCAAATGATCCCTCCAAAGGCCATTGCCTGCCCCCATGTGACCTTTTGTGCCACTTTCTCATACATTGGTTGGCCTTAGTGCGTTTTCCTGGATATTTTCTTAGTACTAAGTCTAGCGGGGTACTTTCCCGACCTTGACCTTGAGAGTTACCCATGTAACCCTGACAAACGCTATGTGAGGTGTTTCTATGGTGTTCTGGTAGTCCCTCAGGGGCTGTCCTGATCCAGACCAATAACTTGCTGGCTGTAACACCTGTTTTGTATTTTAAACCCTTAAAAGGATTGAATTTCCAACTGTTATGCCCGTCTTCTTTTTCTTTAACTAAATACGAAAATTTACCTGTTTCCCACCGAACCTTCCTTGGGACCACAGTCAGAGTCAACCTAGGAAACAGTTCTTCACCTGGATCGGCTGGCAGTGTTATTAAATGATTTAATGGTATGCTAAGTTCTTTATTAGGATCAGCACAAAGCAGCTCCAGCCACGGGGTTAAACCCTGATGCCACAGACGTCTTATCAGCAGCTCCCAATTAATTAGAGGGAATTGTTCTTTCTTTTGCTTCAGATTGATTACCTTAGTAATCTGCCATAATTTCTGATTGATCTCTTGTTCGTCCTGCCAATGTTCTGCTCCTACCCTGTCAAAATAGGTCCTTTCCAGCCAAAAATGTGTCCTGATTCCCTGGGTTTCGATGTCTCCGTCAGTCAAGTAATGTTCTGGGAGTATTATTTCATCATCACTTAAGTCTCCCATCAATGACTGTCCCAAGCATTGATCAGTCTGTCAGCTTTTTCACTATAATCTAAGCTTTAACTCTTTTGATTTATAACCAACTTTATTTATTTAATCCTCTTACAACCCTAACACCTCCTAATGTCTTTGCTCCCGACTTTCTATTTTCCTTCTAATTTTTTAACTTTCTGCTTCTCGTCTTTTTCTGCTATGTTTGTTTATTAGTTTTCTCTCTTTGAAATAATATCTACCTTCTCTGTATTTACATAGCACTCTTCTCCTGTCTTTTTCTTCACTGTCTCTGTTTCACACTTTCCTCTCTGCCTGTCATGCACCTCCCAAGTCCTCCTGTTGGGTCTAAATACCTCCCCCTCGTACTCTTTCACATTAATCTTGTATGTCAGCCAACCTGCAAGTTCTCACAGCTTTACACAGATTACTCTCCACTCTCCCACACACCAATCTTTAAAAGCTTTGTACACAAAAATTATTAAAAACAACTTTCTATATATCTCTATCTAGACTTCTGCCACTTTTCACTCCGCGGCTTTAAACAACCTTTTTATTCACTTAACACCAATGTGTTCTGTTTAAGCATGTATCTCTTCTTCACGTTAGACAGCTTCTCCGGCGCTGTCAGCAACTTCATATATTACTTTTTTACAAGCCCTCTTTGAGCGTACAATATTTCATTTACTTCTACGCCTTACCGCACCTCGCGTGCGTATCCTGTGCTTAATATATTATTTTTCACCAGCTCCTTTCTGAGCATACAATATTTCATTTACTTCTACGCCTTACCGCGCCTCGCGTGCGTATCCTGTGCTTACTATATTATTTTCACAAGCTCCTTTCTGAGCATACAATATTTCATTTATTTCTACGCCTTACCGCGCCTCGCGTGCGTATCCTGTGCCTTTCTGCACTTTCTTCTACCTTTTTTTTTTTTTTTTCCACTTACTGAGCTCCTCGTGAGCTTAATGTGCCTTTGCACTGAAAATACTCTCTTTTTCTTTTCTTATAAAAAAAACTCATATTACTGTGTACTTAATTACTTATTCTTCTCCCACGCCCCACAAGCGTGTATCTGGTGCCTTACTGCACTATTTTCTGCTTCATTAATTCTCATGTATTCTGCACTAACTCTTCATTCATTTTATTTTTTTTTTTTTATAGTTTTTCTCTTTTCTTAAAAAATGACGTCCTTTATTGAGCTCTTTTACTTACTGTCAGCTGTGCTACTTTGCACTTTCTCTTTAAATCTCTTTATCACGTACGGTATTTCTACTGCGCCCCCTCAGGCGCTTATCTTGTGCTTCCTCTGCACGTATTCTCTGTTAAACTCTTTTTCTCACTTATTTCACTTCAGTCTCTGTTAAACTCTTTAAATAACCTTGTATTACCTTGTATCTATTTGTCAGTATACTCCCCTAAATTAACCCCTACAGCGCATGCTATCAGCCGGCACGTTAGTAATGAATTTCAACACCAATTATTCCCCAAGCATTCCCCAAAAAAACATCCAGGTTAGTTCTCCACACATTCTTTTCCGCACCAGAGTTCATGAACATTCCTGACCTTTCACTCACACAGACATTCTTTTTCCCGGGAACACACACACCTTCTGAGCATTTTATCTACAAGGCCTGATAATTTTCAATCTTATCTTTTTTTAGTCTCTTATCAATTTTCTTAGTCCAGGTTCTTTTGGGTAAGAGGCAATTAAAAATATCACCTGTCAACTTGGGCGGAAATCCCAACTCACTCCTCCAGATCGTGCAGAAATTATAAAAGGTTTCTGCTTACCTTTTAGTCGTGATCACTGTTATTTACGGTCTGGAGGGATGAGCTGGACTGCCCCAGGCTGCCGGAATGCCCCTGGACCCTCCTGAAGCTGGCTCGCCAAGTTCTGTCGCGGCTCGTCTTTAGTCTTCTCGGGATGTCTTCTTTTAGATTACACAAACTAATTGCAAGTGATATGCTAGAAAAAGGACACAACACTTTAGAATAATTCAGCCTTAAGCAAGATAAAATGCACAGAGTTTTTAAGTTTATTTAAGCCTTCGACACAAAGCTTAGACAAACTGAGTCCTCTAGAGAGACTGAATATGACAACCGCGCTCGTCTATTTATTGGAGACCCGCGGGCATCGCTCCTCCTTCGACTTTATTTATTTCATTCCCAAGACATGGTTTTCTATTGGAAGCGTCCTCTAGTGAACCCTAAGCAGGTGTTAGGCCATTATTTCAATGTGACAAACGCTCCCATTAAAACATGAAGGATTTACAACTGATTTTTTTAAAAGACCTTCAGCCACAGGTGCAGCTGGCCTGAGGCCCCCTCCGCACGTGGCCTCAGCCACACGTGCAGCTGGCCTGAGGCCCCTGCACGCGGCCTGCGGGAAAGCACCTAAAAGGCCTTGGAAAGCCCCTGACAGACTGAATGACTAATAGAGCCCTTTTTTTTGGGTTGAACACCTGCTAGTTCAACCAGAGGACATACAGTTCGGATCAGGACACTTGATAGTTCATCACAGTTCAAATATGGACCTAAAAATTCTTCTACACTGACTCTCTACACCCAAAGCGATCAAAGGGAATAATGGGATTATTAACTATCAGATGACAAGGTTTTAAATCATTCTAAAGTCAGTTTTAAGCAGAAACGAGGCGATAATCGGTGAGTTGCTACTGATGCTTTGAAATGACGGAGGTGCAGTGAACGCAGCAGCAGCTGCCGCGGCGCTCTGATCGCTTACTCTGTCTTTTATTATGAAAAAATGCTGTATTTATGTGGAAATGATTGTTGTACAAAAGCTTCAGATATCTGTCGCTGAGATAGATGATGACTGAGTGCAGTTTTAAGCAGAAACGAGGTGATAATCAGTGAATCACTGATGTTGCACAGGCAGTGCAGACCGAATTTTAGGGGAGACCGTTCAGTCGATGACACTGGGTTTGTAGTTGGTGAGGTGCTGGACTGCTTTCCATGCCTGCTTGCTGTTGTTGCTCGCCAGGTGATCGTTGATCCTCCTCCTGAAATCCTCCTTGGCCTTCCTGATGCCTCTCTTCAGGTTGGTGCGGCCTGTGCTGTAAAGAGCCCTATTACCAACTTTAAGGCGGAGTTTCTCTCCTTCAGCAGCTGCTTCAGCTCCCTGGTCATTCAGGGTTTCTGACTGGGGTAGACCCGGATGTGTTTCTCCACTGTGACCGTATCTACACAGTTCTTAATGAAACACAGTACAGTGTCTGTAAATACATCCAGGTCCTCATCCTTAAAGGTCCCAAAGATTGCTCGTGTCTTTTTACCGCTCCACCGTGGAGAGCATCCTCACATACGGCCTCTGTACGTGGTTTACCAGCTGCATGGGGGCAAACAGGAAAGAGCTCCAGAGGGTTATCAAAGTGGCAGTGAAGATCACTGGGTGCCCTCTAGCCACACTGGGGAACCTTCATGGCTCTTACTGTCTCAGGAGAGCCAACACCATCCTAAAGGACTCATCCCACCCTGACCACTCTCTGTTTGAGCTACTGCCATTGGGCAGATGGTACAGGGTCATTAAAACAAGTACAAGTAGATTGAAAAACACTTTCTACCCAACTGCTGTTAGAGCTTTGAATGTCACTGGAACCAAATTGCCATGTCACATGCCACACTTGAAATGAGTGCAATATTTGTTTATATGCAATATCCACTGCCACTGAAATATCCACAGTTTTGTACATACTTTTCTCTTTTTTTTTAAATATATGGAGTGTCTTTTTTCCTGCTATGTTCTTATTTTTTTCTTTTTTAATTTGCGCTCTGGACATGCCTTTTCATTTGATTAAACTGTTTATTTTTCTTTTCTTCTCCAGACCTTTCAAGTAAGCATGTGGTTTATTCAGGTTTATATTTGCACTGAAAGGCTGCACCTTACCTTTTGTTTTACTTGTTACAGTGACTATAAGTAATCTGTTATCTGTCTGTTAACTATCTACTCCATACAGATTTATCATAGAGTGCTATACTGTTTGTATTTCTTCATAAACAAAGACCAAGACATAGTCAGTGACTTGGAAATGTTCATGTATCCATCCCCCTGACTTGTCTGAAGAAAACAGGCAATAGAACAGATTATTTAAAGATATTACAGCAAAGCGTTCCATTACTTATTCAACCATCATCTTGGCTTTTAAACTTTTATATATCAAGTTGTAGAGATTTTACTTTCAGTTTGATTTTAAGGAAGATAATTTTAAGAAATTTTTATTATTATTATTATTTTTTTTTTTGTATTTGAAATGGAATAAACAAATTAAAATGTGTGAAATATCACGTGTTCCAATACTTTTAAAGGGCACTGTCATTCTGGCTGGAAATTTGACCACTGTTCTAGAAATTATTGTATTAATGAAAAGGACAGACCATTTCAGGATCATTTTTACATTTTTATGAGTTCCCACACAAGACTGGTGTAGCTGTCAAAGGGTTGATGCAGAGTTATAAATTTTGCTGGGTGTCACCCCTCCCTGATTTAAATATCAAAACATGGGGCTACTTGGTAGAGATTTCAGTTCTGATAGACATCACAGGGAGTAAATAACCTTAACAGTGTAGTCCCTTTTTGATTTTTTTTTTTTTATTACAATGTAATTCACAAAAAGGATTTTCCTTGGCACTACTATAATTGACATTTTTTTTAGTATTCAGATAATTGAGCTTGTTTTCAATGCAGAAGGTTCCCGGTTCAAAGCCACCACTGCCCATCCTCCATGTAATGTGGAGCTGCATCAGGAAAGGCATCAGTCATAAAATGTGTGCCAAATCAACATGGAGATCCACCTCGGATCTGCTGTGGCGATCCCGAGTGAAACAAGGGAGCAACCGAACGAACTTGTAAAGGGGTCTGACTTTTACATGGGCAATTTATCAAAATTCACCTCATCTGGAAATAACTGAGAATTGGACAGTCAACATTATCATCATGAAGGTGAGAGAATGCAGTAGACCTCCAATTGAAGTAGAAAGTGCCAAAACAGGCAAAATTGAAAGGGAATGAAAACCACTAATAGCACCAGTAAACACTGGCTACAGTTACATTTTAGCTTGATTTGCCAAAATGAGTCAATAGGGAGACTAATGTGTTTTCACAGCTTTGTTAGATCCTATAAATGTATTTTTCCCTCACTGGAAATCATAGAATGCAGTATACTCTGAGCTTTGTGCAAGTGCACATGTGTTTCTTTCTTCGCATCATCTAACAGATCCCAGGGAGCAAGGTCACTGTGTTTGCCATGGAATCCCCCCACAATTAATCTTTAAGCAGTAATAAAATTAGCTGTAATTTTGTGAAATACCACAAAAATAGAGAGACTCCACAATAACTGTATTTCATCACAAAGTAGTCAATTTTGTTGAAAGTGACATTTTTAAAATGGAGAAAGTGGGGGATGGTTCAACAGTTAATGAGCAGACCGTGAGAAGGCAGTCATCGTGCATCAGTTTTGAGTCAGAGATGGGCTGAAGTGCAGCATTGCAATGTGTTTTTAGCGGCAATAATTGTTTTATATCTTGAATTATTAATATTTAGTTGATTCACACTAACATTTTCTATAATGTGAGATTTTAAAATGCAGGTGTTTTTTAATCTTTAATCGTTTGAATGGAATTTTGTTTATTAGAGTTAATTATTGGATACAGCATGAAAAGTGACAGATTCTGACTTGTCAATTCTTCACACATCAGCGTTGACAAATTCTATCCTTTCTTTACTGTTGGTGTACAAAGTTTCCCTACAACTGGAAAATTCAAATTGCTTTGTTTAAATCTCAACTCGTGTGCTTAAACTACACACACACAGTGCATCCAGAAAGTATTCACAGTGTTTCACTTTTCCCGCATTTTGTTATGTTACAGCCTTATTCCAAAATGGATGAAATTCATTTTATTCATCAAAAGTCTACACACAGTACCCCAAAAAGACGATGTGGTTTTATTTATTTTTATTTTAGATTTTTTGAAAATTTATAAAAAACTAAAATCACATGTCCAGATGCATTCACAGCTTTTGCCATGAAGCTCAAAATTGAGCTCAGGTGCATCCTGTTTCCACTGATCAACCTTGAGATGTTTCTACAGCTTAATTGGAGTCTACCTGGGAGTAAATTCAGTTGATTGGACATGATTTGGAAAGACACACACCTGTCTACATATGAGGTCCCACAGTTGACAGTGCATGTTAGAGCACAAACCAAGCATGAAGTCAAAGGAATTGTCTGTAGACCTCCAAGACCGGATTGCCTCGAAGCACAAATCTGGGGAAGGGGACAGAAACATTTCTGCTGCTTTATGGTCTCAATGAGCACAGTGGCCTCTATCATCCATAGATGGAAGAAGTTCAGATCCATCAGGACTCTTCCTAGAGCTGGTCACCCCTCTAAACTGAGCGATTGTGGCAGAAGAGCCTTGACCAAGAACCCGATGGTCACTCTGTCAGAGCGCCAGCATTCCTCTGTAGAGAGAAGAGAACCTTCCAGAAGGACATCCATCTCTGCAGCAATCCACTGATCAGGCCCAGATGGCAGAGTGGCCACATGGAAGTCACTCCTTAGTAAAAGGCACATGGAAGCCTACCTAGAGTTTGCCAAAAGGCACCTGAGGGACTTGCAGACCATGAGAAACAAAATTCTCTGATCTGATGAGACCAAGATTGAACTCTTTGAGGTGAATGCCACGCATCATGTTTGGCAGAAACCAGGCACCATTCCTACAGTGAAGCATGGTAGTAGCAGCATCATGCTGTGGGGATGTTTTTCAGTGGCAGGAACTGGGAGACTAGTCAGGATTGAGGGGAAGATGTATACAGCAATGTACAGAGACATTCTGGATGAAAACCTGCTCCAGAGCCCAGACCTGAATCCAGGTGAACATCTCTGGAGAGATCTGAAAATGGCTGCGTACCAACGCTTCCCATCCAACCTGATGGAGCTTGAGAGGTGCTGCAAAGAGGAATGGGCAAAACTGCCCAAAAATAAGTGTGCCAAGCTTGTGGTATCATATTCAAGAAGACTTGAGGGTGTAATTGCTGCCAAAGTATTGAGCAAAAGGTGGGAATACTTATGTACATGTGTTTTCTTAGTTTTTATTTGTAATAAATTTGCAAAAAAAAAAAAAAAACTTCATGTCATTACGGGGTGTTGCAAGTAAAATTTTAAGGGAAAGAAATGAATTTACTCCATTTTGAAATAAGGCTGTAACATAAATTGTGGAAAAAGTGCTATGAATACTTTCTGGATGCACTGTAAATGAGGCTGCTGGACAAGTGCCTAAAAGTTTTTAAAAGCAAAATTTAAAGCTGGCAGGAAAACATTTAAGTGCTTTCTATTACTATTGATGGCTGACTAGAGCCTTTGTGGCTGTAGCGCAATCTAAAATTAAAAGCAGCTCATGATGTCACAAAGTTATAGTATTGAGAACAAGATTGTATATCGTGAATCTCAAAACTAGTTGATTTACATGTAGCGCTCTCTGTGCTGACCTTCGAGAGGATAATTAGATGAGTTATAGAGACTTTGAAGGCTGTCTGACGAGTCTGTTTAGCAGTAGCACAACTCTTGGTGCTTGGTACAAAATTTTTTTTTATTATTATCTGTTTTTAGTTGTGTGGAAGTAGAGTGTCATACAGAGCACTTTATGAATATCTTAAGCCTTAATTCAGTTTGAAATAGTCAAAATTTTGATGCCGGTGTTGCACCCTTACCAAAAAGTAGTATATGCAAGTATGTTTCAAGTATACTTCTAGTTTACTTTTTATATACTTATCAGTACTATTTTTTGGTAAGGGCCCGGATGGTTCCCCCTAAAAATTGGTCCGCTCTGCCTCCACTGCGCATGCGTCATTTTGGAGCACAGCAGCTCCAATGGACTCTCTTCACCCAAAGCGATCAAAGGGAATAATGGGATTATTAACCATCAGATCAGTTTTAAGCAGAAACAAGGCCGTTTTAAGCAGAAACCAGGCGATAATCGGTGACTCTTTGAAATGGCCGAGGTGCAGTGAATGCAGCAGCTAGCAGTTCATGCTGCTGTGACGCTCTAATGGCTTCCTCCATCTTTTATGATGAAATGAAATGATTGTTGTACAAAAGCTTCAGCTATCTGCCGCTGAGATAGATGATGACTGAAGTGCAGTTTTAAGCAGAAACGAGGTGATAATCGGTGAACCGTGGTTGAAACTCCGAAATGACGCATGCACAGTGAAGGCAGGGCGGCCCGATTTTTAGGGGGGACCGCTCGGTTGGCGACACTGGCAGAGACGGGGATTCATAGCAGAATAAAATGATTGCAAGTGTTTGGAGTGAGTGTGTGTATATATTTTATTCATGTACTAACATCATTTTAAACTAACAGCATAACTATTTAATCACAGTGCCTCCCCCCCCCCCCCCCCCCCCCCCCACACACACACACACACCTTTCACCCCCCAAGTGAGCACGACTCCGTTGGATGTCAAAAGTCAGTTTGTTGGTGGGAACAGAAAAGTGCTGCTGAAGTGTCGGATGCCGTGTGAGCCGGACTCACACCAGAGAATGTTTTATATATTTCATACTGGTTGATTTTGTATTTGCAGCATTTCTTCTCATTTCATGTCATTTCAACAAATTTCTGTTGAAAAAAAAATCTGTAACTTGTGTATGTTTATAAAATATTTTTGTTTGTAATCTGAGTCTTGATAGCGTTGTGTAATGGCAAAAAAACCAGCGCAAGTTAAAAAAAAAAAATCCAAACTGAAAATGTGTTGTGTAAATGGATGTTAACATGTTTTTTGTTTTGATTTACTGTATTTGCTCTCTGACCATGTTGGGACTCATATGAATGTAATTCTTTAGGTGTGACATAAGTCTAATTCTGCATCATTTCTCCATGTTACAAAATGTAGCAAACACACACATATATACACTCAACAAAAATATAAACCCAACACTTTTGGTTTTGCTCCCATTTTGTATGAGATGAACTCAAAGATCTAAAACTTTTTCCACATACACAATATCACCATTTCCCTCAAATATTGTTCACAAACCAGTCTAAATCTGTGATAGTGAGCACTTCTCCTTTGTTGAGATAATCCATCCCACCTCACAGGTGTGCCATACCAAGATGCTGATTAGACACCATGATTAGTGCACAGGTGTGCCTTAGACTGTCCACAATAAAAGGCCACTCTGAAAGGTGCAGTTTTGTTTTATTGGGGGGGGGGGGGGATACCAGTCAGTATCTGGTGTGACCACCATTTGCCTCATGCAGTGCAACACATCTCCTTCGCATAGAGTTGATCAGGTTGTCAATTGTGGCCTGTGGAATGTTGGTCCACTCCCCTTCAATGGCTGTGCGAAGTTGCTGGATATTGGCAGGAACTGGTACACGCTGTCGTATACGCCGGTCCAGAGCATCCCAAACATGCTCAATGGGTGACATGCCAGTGAGTATGCCGGCCATGCAAGAACTGGGACATTTTCAGCTTCCAAGAATTGTGTACATATCCTTGCAACATGGGGCCGTGTATTATCCTGCTGCAACATGAGGTGATGTTCTTGGATGTATGGCACAACAATGGGCCTCAGGATCTCGTCACGGTATCTCTGCATTCGAAATGCCATCAATAAAATGCACCTGTGTTCTTCGTCCATAACAGACACCTGCCCATACCATAACCCCACCGCCACCATGGGCCACTCGATCCACAACATTGACATCAGAAAACCGCTCACCCACACGACGCCACACACGCTGTCTGCCCTGAACAGTGTGAACCGGGATTCATCCGTGAAGAGAACACCTCTCCAACGTGCCAAACGCCAGTGAATGTGAGCATTTGCCCACTCAAGTCGGTTACGACGACGAACTGGAGTCAGGTCGAGACCCCGATGAGGATGACGAGCATGCAGATGAGCTTCCCTGAGACGGTTTCTGACAGTTTGTGCAGAAATTCTTTGGTTATGCAAACCAATTGTTTCAGAAGCTGTCCGAGTGGCTGGTCTCAGACGATCTTGGAGGTGAACATGCTGGATGTGGAGGTCCTGGGCTGGTGTGGTTACACGTGGTCTGCGGTTGTGAGGCTGGTTGGATGTACTGCCAAATTCTCTGAAACGCCTTTGGAGACGGCTTATGGTAGAGAAATGAACATTCAATACACGAGCAACAGCTCTGGTTGACATTCCTGCTGTCAACATGCCAACTGCACACTCCCTCAAATCTTGCAACATCTGTGACATTGTGCTGTGTGATAAAACTGCACCTTTCAGAGTGGCCTTTTATTGTGGACAGTCTAAGGCACACCTGTGCACTAATCATGGTGTCTAATCAGCATCTTGATATGGCACACCTGTGAGGTGGGATGGATTATCTCAGCAAAGGAGAAGTGCTCACTATCACAGATGTAGACTGGTTTGTGAACAATATTTGAAGGAAATGGTGATATTGTGTATGTGGAAAAAGTTTTAGATCTTTGAGTTCATCTCATACAAAATGGGAGCAAAACCAAAAGTGTTGCGTTTATATTTTTGTTAAGTGTGTATATATATATATATATATATATATATATATATATATATATATATATATATTCCTGTTGTTTGACATGTTCACATCCACTCAGGATCCCAGCTTTAGGTCTTCTTCCAGCTGGTAAAACCTGAAATCAAAGACCAAACTGCTGTGCACTGGGGGTCGGAAATGTATTTTCATATAATGTATGCTGTAAATTGAGCATAAATTATATAAATTTAGCTCTAAAGTGAATTTACTCAAGTTATTCTATATTTATGAACGTACAACATTTTGTAGCAGCTCTAGCTCTTTCTTGCCACTGCAGGAATTAGTAATATGAGTTAGAATCATTTCATTCAACAGTGTGTTAATATGACTAAATATGACTACTGCTGGAATTTTTCCCCTCAGATTTGTCTTTCAGTCTATGAAAGGTCAGGGACCTCATGTACAAAGGCTGCGTATGCACAAAAATATAGCCTATGTCCTTCTCCACGCTGACATTCAGATGCATCCTGGCTGGCATACACGTTTCTACAGCTATTGGTCCACTGGTGACACATAGAGGTGATGCTGGGAAACTGTTAATGTAAAAACAAGAAGTCATCAGAGTGATGTGCACATCAGAGACACACTCATGAAAAATTAACACACCCACGTGTTTGCAATTGTATGGGTGGATATAAAAGCATGTGTAAAGTGATGCAGAAAATGGCACGATAGCGTTGTTATAAGACCTTGTAAATGGTGCAATCCGATGTGAGTATTCATGGAATGCAAATATTTACTTGCAAATGACAATAATTGGCTCATAAGCAGAGTTCAATTACCAAGGCTACTGTTACTGAAGTTATGCGCAGAACTGCAGCCGGCCCTACAGCACAATACGGCAAGGAGCCAGGGGTTGTTTGTGCCCACACAGGTGCTGATCACACTGGGCTTCCTGGCAACAGGGGCATTCCAGTGGGAGCTGGCCGATCACTCAGGAGTGTGCCAGTCAACCTTGAGCCGAGCCATGCCAGCTGTGTGGGATGGAACCATCCGAATGTCATCCAGGTACATCATATTCCAGCATTAAATCACAACTTGTAGCCACAGCCAATTTAGATAGGGGCATGGACAGGGAGGATTTCGGTACACCTGCATGTGCGCTCGTTTCCACGTTGATTGGGATGTACATGTACAACAGAACATGCTTGGATCCATGTTTACGCACACTTTCATGCATCTGGATATTTTTGTGCTTATGCCAGTTTCTGGGTTTTAGCGTACGCCATGTGTCAGTAGGAAATTCACGCAAGTCTTTGTACATGAGGCTCCTGGTCTGTGAATTAAAGTTCTATTAACCTGCCGATTCTGTATGTCTGGCATTATGTATCATTCTACTCAATAAAGTGAAATGTTGAAATCGACCAAGAGCATAATTTATTTAAAACACTGTTTTGTTGGTCATAATAAAAGGATGTACTACTATAGCTAAATGACTTGAAGTCAGTGGCGGAAGGTGACCAAACTTTTTAATGAAGAAACCGAGGCCAATTGCCCCCACCCCCCAACCACCACCACTGGGTTGAGGTTGAAAGTTTAAATAATATATGAATGGCTAATAATATATTGGACTATATTGTGTAGCCTAAATGCCAACTCGCAAACACATGAAGATGCAATAATAAAAACATTAAAACAATGTGTACCACAGATATATCAGTTGAACAGATAATTTGGTTGAGAAAGCAAAGTTTGTTTAGTTGAAAGTCTACTCACCTATGACTAATAACAATGAAAAGGTTTGTACACTGAAATGTTTGGTAAATAAATCTTACAGAATTTGGACTGGAGTACTCTTGCTGTTTTCCTATTTTATTGCATTAACTCTGAATAATCTGAGGCAAAATTAAAGCATTTTGTGGATGTGTGGATATTTCTGTTGTGGCAACGGTCTAAAATGAGCTGTTTATACCGTTATGATCGGACATTTAAATATGCACTATGGGCATGAATGCAAGGGCGTAGGTTTGGTCTCAGCTTTGGTAGGGACAATACCACCCCCCCACCCCCCCGGCCCAACCTGCCCACCACCACCACCTCCTAACCCACTCATACCATTAGACGTACAAGTACAGCATAATACATAACATGTGACGACATAATGCTGAATAATTTAACACTTTATTTACATTATTAAGTGTGTAGGCAAACAAACAAATAGCTTAAATAACAAAATTGCACCCAAAATCACGAATCTATTCTATAGGCCTACACCTGAGAGAACAAGACAACAAAAAAATACTTGTGGAGCTAACAAAAAAAAAAAAATAAGTTTTTGCAACCAAGATGTATAATCTATTCTCTTCATCAATAATGCAGTTGTAGGTATCTGGCAACCTAATTTGCCAAAAAAAAAGGGGCTTTTCAATGATATATGGTGTATTACGGTAAACGTAAAATTTCAACACTGACAGCAAGCCAAGAACCCGTGCTTTCCAACAGTATGCTATATGGTGCATATATTACGGTAAACGTAAAATTTCAACACTGACAGCAAGCCAAGAACCCGTGCTTTCCAACAGTATGCTATATGGTGCATATATTACGGTAAAGTGCGTTCAGTGACTTTTGAAGGGAAAAGTATGAAAAAGAGCGCAAAAGTGACAGAAAAGTACAGAGACAGACAGCAAACATAAATGTAGTAATTTTTGAGGAAAAGGCAGGGTGTTAGTGTCATTAGTGAAGGTGTGTTTGTGTAGGTGTGCAGTTTAAGTGTGGTGTACAGCATTGTTCTCAAGCCCCCCCGCCCTTCTTGTTTTTCTGCACCGGAGCAGTGTTGCCAGATATGAAATATGAAACTATCGTACCAAAACCTCAAAATTATCGTATTTTGGGAGAAATTATCGTACACAAACAAAACGCATACAACGTAGCTATTTTAGCGTTTCTTTTTTTTTTTTTTAATTTACAAAGAATTTTATGTCACATTTTTAAACTAATTATAGTAATGGGGAAACTATGGCACAAAAAGAACTCAAATGCACAAGCAAATGCACTACCAGACTAGAAAGATTTTTTTTTTTCTGTGAAGGGACACAAACGTGTTAATTACCAGACTAGAAAGAGTTGAATTCAACCTCGAGGTCGCTGTCATCATCCGATGCCATGGACACGTGCAGATTTTGTTGAACACAGAAAAAATGTTGACACCACCATAAGGAACTTGAACTTTTTATTTTTCTTGTATATCTCTTTGCTCTTGTGTTTTGTTCGTTTGTTATTGCATTTGTTGAAATAAAGTTTTGAAAAAAAAAAGATGTTGGTTGGGGAATCTTCCTGTCACGGCAGAGATTGGATGGGAACTCATTACTCTGTATGAGAGGGGGCGGGCTTTCAAATGACGGTCGCCCAGAGCCAGCAGCAGCCCTGTGTGTGGTGTGTCTTTGATGCCGCCTGAGTGCAACGCCTGCAAAATGATTCTTGGGTGTCAGAGAGAGATGCGTGTTTGGGCAACCAACTGAAATTATCGTACATATTGGATTTTTTCCCATTATTGATCGTACATCATACAGAGGGCAAAACTATCGTACAAATATGATAATTATCGTACATCTGGCAACACTGCACCGGAGCCACCCATCCTCTGCGCTCTGGGACCTCCCACTTTACAAATGAAGCACTGCCTGCCACGAGATAGAAGAATGTGAGCCAATGAAATTGCAACATGGGTAACCCTGTCACTGTGGCACGTTGAAAACAAAACATGACTAAAATTATAGTATCGAGTTCGCAAAAAATAGTGAATGATTTCGTTATATTAAAAAAATGCTAAATATTGGTAGGGACTATTTTGCCATCCCAAAATATTGGTTGTGACTTGTCCCTATGGTCCATATGCAAACCTACGCCCCTGCATGAATGTCATGGTAATTTTGGCCTTTTAATGATGTCTTTGAATTGTTCTTTTGCCAGGGTGGATGAGTGTACAGGAGACATCATTAACAACTTTAAAATATAACACAATGCCAAAATACCCTTGGCCATATGAGCATAAATATAGGAAACGGAATGTGACCTTTTGACCTCTTAAAATAAATCAAGGTTAGCCATCATTGAACTTGTCTAAGGTCTGTGTCCCAAGAATATTACCTGTGAATTTGAAGACCCTGGCAGTAATAGGACTGGACTTATGACAGACGAGCAGACGCAAAGCCTTTGCAAAACCCGATGGCCATATTTAGATGGCCTAATTATATATAATAACATAAATAACAATAAAAATGATGAAATTAAATAACACAAATAAAAGCAGAGTTCCTGTTCAGATTTTGTGCAAATATTTAGAAAGTCCTGACAGCTCCCTCCATATGAAGGATAAAAAGGTGCTATGTTCGGACAGGCAGATGTAAGGCCTTCACAATACCTGATGGACAGTGGTGGGCACAGTTCCGCTAACTGCTAATTATCAAAGCAAATGTTTTCATTATCAGATTAGCTTTTCAGATAACTTTGAAAACCATCATCGGATCAATTATGTTCCGATAAATTTTGGTCCGATAATGTTTAGACCACGAACATATTATTGCAAGCTTAGTGAATAAAGCTTTAACAGTTAGACATTTTTAAAGTCTGATATCAAAGATTTTAGAGCCTATCTGTTGAATGTTTTGTAGTAGACGTACAGTTCTATCCTATGCAATCAAAGGAGAGCTGGTTTGAGGAGAAACCACTCTATCCTCTATAATCAGAGGAGAACTGGTCACAGAAGACAACCAAAATGAGAGTAAAAAAAAATTTTATTTCTCTTGACACCCTAATAACTAGCCGGCAATATCACCCAAGTCATCCAGATGCATACAGTTTTAACGTATGGTTAAAGTTTTAACCAAAGTAATTTCGGACAACTTATTTAAATTAACGTTGTGTCTGAAGTTTTATGAAGTGAAATTATCAGCTATGTTTTAGTTTTAAAGTTCTGCACTAATTTTGAAGGTCTTAGTGTGGACATGCCTTGGCAGTGCATTATGGGTAAAATTTCACGACAGGAGAAATGCATTTGAGACTCTGATCAGGCTCCACACGGACAACAGCATTAAACCCTTTGTATATTGTGCCTAAAACTCTTGTGAGTATATTCTCTGGGTTTATAGACATTGTTATTGTATTTATGTAAAAATGCCAGAAGAAGCTCAGATTGCTTCTCCATTATTTTCAGTTGGAATCACTGTGAGCTGCAATTGTTTCCTGTTTGCTCAATAATGTGCTGGTTATTGTCCTTTACAACACTGTTTGTTGTCTTTGTTCCAGAGTAATATATATAAGATGTCTGAAATTTGGTTTGTGTTTATTAAATTCCACACAGATTAAACGTAGCAGACATGGATTATTTGGAATAGTTGTTTTGGCAAGCTTTCACAGTCTCTGCTGTGATCTACTGGCCAGTAGTGTTCATGGCAGTATTTGCCCTAAGCATCTGGGCAACAGTAGATGGCAGTGTTCTATGCATTTTGACCCCGGTTATATCAGACGGTTGTCTAATCACGACTTGACTTTTGGCTTTTGCAAATGGCTTTTTTTAACATATGAAAAAAATGGCACATTTTACAAAAGCACATTTATATGTAAACACCAACACACACCTCACATTAACATGTTTGTTTTTAAGAAGAAAAAAAAACATGTTTGTTTTTACATAGAATTAATGAGTCAACCAATCAGTGTTAGTGGAGGCTCCTTTTACCCATAAGCCCTTTGGCATCTGTGTGTGTTTGTTACAAAACTTCAGAATTAGTGCATTATTTAAAATTAAAAGATATTTTAACTTTGTACAAATGACAGAATTGTCAGTAATGTAGTTATTCTATCCAGAATAATTTGATTTATAAATCAAAACCATAAGACAAAACTGCTTTATTTTCCAAGACCTCTGCCTCACGGCAGAACTGCTGTATATGGTTAAGCAGTTGTGGGCACAGATAACCAAAAAATTAACTTTGATAACAGGTACTCAAATAACTGAAAAGTTATCTTTGATAAACAATAAACCACCCAAAAATGTATCGGAAGTTACAGATAACCGATAAATTCCAGTATTGTCTCCTGTACACTTGCAACTACGAACAAGCTGATTTTGAGTTTTAACACCACAATCGCTTCTGAAAACATCAAAGGCGACCACAGACCCAAACAATGAGTCAGCACTTCTGTCATTGAGTGTCCTACCCCCTACTGGAAGCTCCAGCTTACTTCATGGTTTCCAGCACAAACGCAGCTAAGAGGAGTCACAAAGCTCAACTCTCTAATCAATCACAATGCTGCCGTCAGGTGGATGTCTTGGAAAATAAAGTAATGCTGACTTATGGTTTGGTGTAAATAAAATGAATACTGATAGAATAACTCCATTAATGTCAATTCAGGTCATTTGTGCAAAGTTAAGATATAACATTTATCTTAACGCTGAATAATGCACTAATTCTGAAGTTTTGTAACAAACACAGACAGATGGCATTCTGGGTAAAATGTGCCTCCGCTAACACTGATTGGTTATTTAAACCAACACGTTAATGTGAGGTGTGTTGGTGTTTACTGATAAATGTGCTTTTGTAAAATATGCCATTTTTTATTTGTAAAAAAAAAAAAAGGCATTTTCAAAAAAAAAAAAAAAAGCCAAGTGGTTTTAGATAACCGTCTGATATACAGTGGGGAAAATAAGTATTTGACCCCCTGTCAGTTTTGCAGAGGGTCACATACTTATTTTCCCCACTTATATGTAGACAGAACAGCAATGATAAAATGTTGCTCAAAACATTGGTAGATAATTTTATAGTTGTATATGGTTTTCCTAATCCAGTTTATCCATCCCTATTGCTCCATTTTGACCTTTGTTGAATTTTGTTTTTCATCCAACAGGTACAGTATTGTTATTTTCAGCAGAATAGATGGGTATTCCAGTAAGGTGGGTTTGTGAATGAAAATGTAGCTGAAACATGTATTTTTTGATTTTATGAATTATAGATATTCTCAGTCTGTCTCAATCCATGTCTTTTGCACGCTTTTCCCAAAAACGACCCCTAATGGCTATATAGTGTAGTATACTCTGTACAATGTCTAAGAAAAAGCATCAGAAACCACTCTCCTGTTAATCATTTAGTGCACTTAGCATTTTACTTCATCACTGCATTGAGGTTTGGTTATGCTTGTTTTGCATTTCAATTCTGACATATCTGTACTTTACTTTGTTATTTACATTTCTGGCGACTTCCAGTTTTACTCCACTACATTTCCTCAATAAAATGTTTACTTTTACTCTGATACATTTCCCTTAAACATCTTCGCTACTCCTTACTACAATATAAAAGTAGAAGTGTGGCTGTTTCAAACAGAAAAATCATAATTTCTCTACATTGATTGTGGACGCGCTGGTTCTGATTTAGAAACAGCGCGTCTATAATTTATTTATCAGCCTCTGTCAGCCGCTGTTTAAAGATATCAGTCATGACTACCGGGACGCTGCTGTTGCAGAAAAGTCGTCCGCCGTTTGAGTCACACAGTGTGGTTTATTTTTTCGTTCTTCATAACGTGCCTGGCTCGGACTGGTAATCTGTGATTTTGGGCATTTGCCCGGTGAGCCGCTGCACGTTAGACGTGCGTGGGCCGGCCCTCCCAAGTTCACACCGGCCCCGTTCTCTACCCACTGGCCCCGTTCTCTACTTTGTAACTGCGAGTTACTCGAAAAACCGTTATTGAGGTTTAACTTTTACTATTAATTGATAGGGAGGTACGTGCAGTTTATATACCCTTTACTTGTAGTAAACATCTTTGTGACAGTTGGAATATGGTGCAATTTTCTTTTTCCTTTTTTAAACTGTAAAATCCTTGAAACAAACTAAATGATAATAAATATTACTTTGTTTATGCAAAACTACGATGTTCCTCTTGTATTTGGCGGATTTATGTCCGAAGATTTTGCAAAAAATGTGTTGCGGTGCATGGGGGTATGCATCTAAAGGCTGTCGTTTTCCGTCTGATGTGCAGTGTTGCCAGATTGGGCAGTTTCCCAATTGGGCTGTTTAGGATGGCCGTCTGTGGGTAAAAAATGTTTTTCTGTAGATTTATGGCCATAGAGATCAATAGACGTTTGTTCAAATTGGGCGAGATTTAGTGCATCCAGGCGGTTTTTGAGCATTTTTTTGGGCTGGAAATCATCAGTCAGTCACATCTGGCAACTCTGCTGATGTGATGAGGTCCATCGGAACACGGATGCATGTCGCGCATATATTTTCACTAGATAAATCATGGAAAGAGGTGGCAAAAAGAGGAAGGGGGGAGCGGAGAAGATTCGGGACAAAAAGCAGAAAGCTCTACAAGCTGAGGCTTCCGGGTGTTTTAAAATAGATAATTTGTTTGCTGTGGCCAATACTACTTCTAGCGTTGCTGCTAGTGCTCCCGACGTCCCTACTACAATGGGCGAAAATGCAACTTCAACGGGCGAAAATGAGGACAACTTTACTGGAGAGGTTAGTCCAGGCTCAAAGCCAATTGATGTCTATGTTGGGTCGGAATCGGAGGATTCCGTGTCCAGTGAGCAGGTCATGGGAAAGGACGCACAGGAGATGACAGAACCTGAAGTTCATCACGCTAGTGCTTCTGCTGTCAACGTCCCTTCAGCTACGTCTGAGGCCGAGCCTGCTATGGATTATTTCAGCTGCCCTAACCGAAACGAGCTGTCTTTATTTTTTGAAAAACACCCAACACCGAACACAAAAAAGACCCTGAATAAGTGGTTGTGTTGCAGAAATGGCACTGAACGTTCGTGGCTAACTTATAACGACATCACACGGACTGCGTTTTGTTCACTCTGCTTAGCCTTTTCCTCTCAAGAGAATTCTTTCACAAAAGCTATGGGGGACTAAGCACACACACACACACACACACACATACATACACACATTACCTTTCTCTCTCTCTCTCGTGGCTCTCTCTCTCTCACACACACCTCTCTCTCTCTCTCTCTCACACACACACACACACACACACACACACACACACACACACACACACACACACACTTTGGAGACACAAAAGCTTTTTTTCCGCTTGTGTGCTTTTGCTTCCATTTTGTACTATGATCAAGGTGAAATGACAGTGAAAGTGTGTGTTCATGGTGTTTAGGTGTATAGTATTTGTTAATTGGGGGTTCGGTATGGATGGGTGGGTGTGCGTGTTTGGGGGTGGATTCGTCGGGCTAATAGTGGGCTGGTCCAGAGGAAAAATGCCAGGGCCGAAATTTGTTCCCAGTCCGACTCTGTAACGTGCCATTTCAGTGGGACAAGGCATGAAGGTTCTGTGGTGTGTCGGAGAACCTTTCCCATAGTCACGTTCTCCTGCTGCAGGAGAAAAGTTCTCCCACGTTCTCCTGCAGCAGGAGACCGGGGCCATTTTACCCCTGAAAAATTTTTAATTTATAACTCTCTGAAACACTATTGCCTGCATTTTGAGAGCCAAATTTTGTGAAGTCGTATTAATATGTTGCATAACTTGACAATCAGGTAACAGCTCAAAAAATTTTTTCAAAAAACTCAAAATCGACATTGGATCAGATCTAATTGAAATGATCTATTCTGAATCTTAAGAATCAATACCCAACCCTACTTTGCAGTGGTTGGTGATGGTGATGCTTGCATTTTTTAAAAACTTTTCCTTAAATTTGGCACAACTGTGTAGCTATAAATGACTGTTCTGTTTCACAAGAGTCTGGCTGCTGTGTTTAACAGAAAAGTGTGTGGGTCTTCCAGAAAAAAGAATGGAAGCTTTATTTATAGCTACATACATCCACCTGTTGCTCACTCATCCTGTCACCAACACCAACTGCTCCACCAGAGGCGGATCCAGCCTTTTATACGAGCTGAGCCCCCCCCCCCCCCCCCCCCGGTTTCTCCAGACACCCCACTGGCTTTCTTTTCATGTCGCCATTTCACGTTTGCTCAATACTTTTACTTAAAGTACGTTTTATATGAGAAATTTACTTTTGATACTTAAGTACAGAAAATGTCAGAGTAAAATGTCTCAAGTAAAATTTTTAAAGGAGACTTAATTTAATTTTATGGTAAAATACTTTCACTGAAGTATCTCTGTTCTGTCCTCAGTGCGTACTAGCACCTATGACAGGCAACTAAACACTTCAATCAAAACTCTGCATTTCAAAGAGGTTTATTCTTGAAGCAAAGTGTGAAACTAAAAAAGGAAATAAACAAACAATATTCAAACTTGGAATATTATATGCCCAATAAATGCACAAGGCATCAAATCAAAGAACTTCACAAAGTACAGATAGCTTAAACTAGCATAGCTAATGCTAACAGTATGCTAGAAAGAAGTGCAGATGACAGAGCCTCTAAAGAGCTTACAACATAAATTTAGCTGCTTTAACGTAACGGAAAAGTATAAATAAACGTACCAATAAACGTATCGTTAATACTGTCTGACGATGCAGATGTGTGCTGTAGTGGCTGATTAAACCATGGAAATATAGACCTGGAATGGACGTGCGCGCCTCAATCTATTAGCGTCACTCAGGACAGGACGGCACCATTACTAAGGGTGGAGATGTGCAGATCATCAATAATAAACTGACCGCCTTTTTTGCACTAGCATCACTATTTCTTAACAGATTTTAATAAATGTAGGCTTGTTTTAAAGCCCTTTAAAAGCGCTTTCCAATGAATCTATGCATGTGTGGGTGAAAAAAAAACGTTTATGTAAAATGCAGAAATTTGGGGACATTATGACAAATTGTGCTGCTTTTCTTGCTCTATTGTTGCTAATTGTTAACAGATTTTAATAAAAGTAAGCTTGTTTTAAAGCCATTTAATTGCTCTTTCTAATGAACCCATACATTCCTGCATAGAAAAAAAAATGTTTTATGTAAAGTGTGGAAATTTGGGGGAAAATATGCCATTCTGTTCATTTACTGTGATGTTTTTTTTTTCCTGTCATCATAATTCTAGATGGATTTTTATAAATGAAGCCTTGTAAGTTGTATTCCAGCTGATTAAAAGCTCTAATGAACCCATACAAGCCTGGATAAACAATCCTTATGTATTAAAATATAAATCTGAAGTATGTCTTGCCATTGTGGTCATTTACCTTGCTGCTTTTTCCACTGTAATATTATTGCTAGTCTTTTAATGACAACAACGTATATATATGATTTTTTACTAACATTTTATTACAAGTAGATATAAAGCCATTCAGAATTGATGACTTTTGACCCTCAGTCAGGGTAAAAAGTACCCCCCCCCCCCCCCACCACACTGTTAAAATTTAAATGCCGCCTGTGACCAACATGTACATATATTAAACAACACTGCAAGTATATATATACATAAATATATTTAAACATTTTTGTTTCCATATCTGTATGCATGTGAACGCAGCTTAATGAAAAGAACTTATGGTGTTGAGTTAGAGTCTCAGTATATCGATACTAAATTGCGACATAACGACTTTAAAATAGACATTTGTTTTACATAATCACATTAAGGCTATTGTACAGTTCATTTTAGTATTGGAGAATTTATTTTTGTAGTTGGCACAGTTGATGGTGAAGTACCGGCTGCCTTTTTCCCCTCATTTCGCTTCTGTTTAACAGGTACCTTAACTGGCTCAAGGTGCTCTCTCCACCCTTAGTAATGGTCGCCGTGCGGCACGCCGCTAGTCACGTGACGTCCATTCCAGGTCTATATTTCCATGGATTAAACACGGTGAGCTGCCCACTTCTCAACTACATGACTTCTCACTTCCTCAATAAAGTTTTTTTTTCTCAACTCAAAAAAGACAAAACTGCAGAACTAAAATCGACCAGTAGATGGAGGTATTGAGCTTGAGCTTTTCCTTCACTGTAAAAAAAACAATGAAATTAATGAAACTAGATACAGGAATTTAATTTTTTTTATTTTATTTTAACACTGAATATTAAGAACTAAAACAGAAGACTTCCTGTCTGGCGTTAATTGACGCCACTACCTCATTCAACACCAAACAATACTTCTCTCCGTTATTATGGCTAGAGGTGGGCGATACCGGGAATTTTGGCATTGATCCGATACCAAGTAAATACAGGCCCAGTATCGCCGATATCGATACGTATACTGTTACTTTTTCATATTTAAGCTTCATAGACCCAAAGGATCCAAAAGACCTAGGATAGAATTTCGCCAAGCATTGTATGCGACAACAAAATACTTTATTATCACAATCAACATTTTTCTTTAAAAAATATCACTCAACACAACTTACAATCTCCTGAGGTAGAGGGCTGACAAACCACAATACAAGGGTGCGCTGCTCTGTGTTGTGTGACACAGTGCAGCACTGCTCTTACAGACAGAGAATCTGCATGAGCAGCAGTCAGTGCGTGCGGGAGAGTAAAAAAGCTTGAGTATCGATCTTTTTACACAAGGATTGTTCAGTATCAATACCAGCGTTGGTATTGATATTATCGATATTAGGATCGATCCGCCCACCTCTAATTATGGCTCGGGGGGGGGGGATGAGAACTACTATCTCTGAGATAGGTCTGGTGAAGAGCTTAGTTCCATATGGCTCAGCTGCCTTTATCTCCACAGTCTGTACTTTGCCATCCATGCTGGGAAACACCTTTGTCACAAGTCCAAGTGGCCACACATGTCTTGGTTACTGAATGTCTTTTAAAACAACCACAGTACTGGGTTCACATTTGCACCAGGGTTGGAGTGTTGAAAGAAACTGATGTCTCCACATGTACCAGAAAACATTAGCAAGATGCTGGACCTTACGCCACTGGTTCTTATAAAGGTCAGAGGCCACAAAGTTGCCAGCAGGGGCTGAGAGAGGACAAACTTTCTGTGTGAGGAGAACAGCTTGGGAGAGTATGAATGGGTCAGTAGGATTTGTCGACACTGGAATGAGGGGCCGTGAGTTTATAATAGCAAACACTTCTGCCATGAAGGAGTCCAGAATTATCCTAGCCAGGCCCACCATCCTTTCCCATGATCCACCAAAGTGGGAGGCGTGAGGTGGATTGAAACTCCATGAGCGTCCCTTTCCTAACAGGTATGTCGTTTATGTTTGAAGGTATCTGGAGTTCCTTCCATGCGCCAACAAAATTGGTGCCACGATCTGAGTGGATGCTTTTCACTGGACCCCTGATAGCCAAGAAACGCCTGAGTGAGTTGATAAAAGTGATTCGATTACTTCAATGTGGACTGCCCTCATGCTCAAACATGTAAAAATGACAGCCCATCTTTTGTTTTGGACAACACCTCCTCTTGTGCGTTGTGTAAACAGTGTTGTATAAAGTACCGGAAAATCACACTTAAGTAAAAGTACAGATACCCATTAAATAAATGACTTTGGTAGAAGTTCAAGTAACCGATTAAAATGCTACTCAAGTAAAAGTCTTAAAGTATCTAGTATTTGTTGTACTTAAGTATGACAAGTAATGTACAACTAAATGTACTCAAGTATTGAAAGTAAAAGTACAAATAAATGTTAATAATCAAAAACGGACTGAGTTTTTTTTTTTATAAAAGTTTATCTAGGCTTGTACGAGGTCTGTCAATAAAGTAACGGTCCTTTTTATTTTTTTCAAAAACTATATGGATTTCATTCATATGTTTTTACGTCAGACAAGCTTGAACCCTCGTGCGCATGCGTGAGTTTTTCCACGCCTGTCTGTGACGTCATTCGCCTGTGAGCACGCCTTGTGGAAGGAGTGGTCCCGCCCCCTCGTCGGATTTTCATTGTCTGGAAATGGCAGAATGATTTGGACTTTTTTTTTCCATCAGAATTTTTTCAGAAGCTGTTAGAGACTGGCACCTGGAAACCATTTGAAAAATTTATCTGGCTTTCGGTGAAAATTTTACGGGCTTCACAGAGAATAAGGACTGTTACTACAGCTTTAAGGACGGCTTTGAGGACGCTCGACGCGCCGCGCTCCGAGCTGCGACGACGAGGCAGAAAACGCCAGATCATTTCTAAGCTGATGGCTCTGTGGATACGAGACTGTCATGTGCTCTTTCTCTGGTTATCACAAGAGCTGGACATCAGCCATTTTCTGGCAGATTTAACTTTTAACAAGAGATTTTGTCGTGGAAAGCCGCGCGGAGGCTTCGTGCGTAACGACCGATTTGCTGTTTGAACGAGACAAAGAACACCTCCGTTTCAGCGTGTCATGGGACAACTTAGGACATGCCCAGCTCTCCACAATTTCTTTGATACTTACTGGACTGGTAAGCATTATTTATTTCACTTCATACTGTAACTGCACCTTTATTGTTACTTTACTTTTTAATGCTTAATGCTTTTAATGCTTTTTTTTTTAATGCCTATTTTGACTATTATTATAGACACCCGGTGAGAGCAGCAAAGAAGAGAATTTCATTGCACAGGGAAATACGTTTCTTACTGTACATATGACAATAAACCTTTTGAACCTTTGAACCTTGAATTGAAAGCTGAGATAGGCATGTCCCAACTTGTCCCATGACACGCCGAAACGGAGGTGTTCTTTGTCTCTCTCAAACAGCGAATCGGTTGTTAAGCACGAAGCCTCCGCGCGGCTTTCCACGACAAAATCTCTTGTTAAAAGTGAAATCTGCCAGAAAATGGCTGATGTCCAGCTCTTGTGATAACCAGAGAAAGAGCACACGACGGTCTCGTATCCACAGAGCCATCAGCTTAGAAATGATCTGGCGTTTTCTGCCTCGTCGTCGCAACTCGGAGCGCGGCGCGCCGAGCGTCCTTAAAGCTGTCCTTAAAGCTGTAGTAACAGACCTTATTCTCTGTGAAGCCCGTAAAATTTTCACCGAAAGCCAGATAAATTTTTCAAATGGTTTCCAGGTGCCAGTCTCTAACAGCTTCTGAAAAAATTCTGATGGAAAAAACAGTCCAAATCATTCCGCCATTTCCAGACAATGAAAATCCGACGAGGGGGCGGGACCACTCCTTCCACAAGGTATGCTCACAGGCGAATGACGTCACCGACAGGCATGGAAAAACTCACGCATGCGCACGAGGGTTCAAGCTTGTCTGACGTAAAAACATATGAATGAAATCCATATAGTTTTTGAAAAAAATAAAAAGGACCGTTACTTTATTGACAAACCTCGTAAATGGCTGGTAGTCAAAATACTGAAAATTGTGCACATCACACAAAAACACTTCAGAAACAAGGTTTCAAAACCTAAATGAGAGTAGGCTGCTCGCTAGGTGTTCACAGGAAACATTTATTTCTATATGTATTTATTTATTTTCATTGTTACATGGTTTTATCTTTTTTGTTGTGTTTTGTTTTATTAGGTTCTTTTTGTCTCTTTCTCTAAAATTGTATTGTAACATTATTAGTCTATTATTATTGACTATTATTGTCTATTATGTAGACTATTGTTGTTGCTATAATATATGAATAAAAATAATTTTAAAAAATTACAATTTGACTCTTTTACGACAACGAACACTGAGCCATTAATTATATAGAAAACAAATCAACACAAACGTGCTGCTGTGAACAGCTTAATGCTAACTTTAACATTGAAAACGCCATAAACATGTTAACGCGTTAGCATTGGTCCCGTGTTTAAGTTATAAAATTCATCTATCAACTGTTTCAGAAGACCATAACAGGTCGGTTTAACATAAAAATATTAAATATTACTCACAGACATATGCTCTTCAGGGTTTTAGCGGGGAATAATTAGGATAAAGCAAAATAAAGCAATCAATCCACGAATCGTAGACCGAAGCACTGCTTCGACCTGCGAATCACTGCTTTGAATGGTTCAAGGTTCAAAGCAAAGCCGCGCTGCAGAAAAGTTGATAACAGACCCGCTGCAGGTCTGTAATCAATGCAGAGAAATTATCATTTTCCTGACAAACACCCACCAAGTACGCAACTGCAAAAAAGCCTATCGAACATGCCTCATGACAAATTGGCCTGACTTTGTTGCAGTCACTTGTAATCAGTGGTGTCTCTGGGTGAAAACACGACTTTTTTCGTGTGTGGGTGCGTGCGTGTGTGTGTTTTTTTTTGTAACGAGTAACGGCATGGCGCATAGAAAATGTATGGGAGTAGAAGTATACAATTAAGGTCAGAAATGTAGTGAAGTAAAAGTGAAAGTAAACTGAATTAAAAAAACTCAAGTAAAGTAGAAAGTCTCCCAGTAGTGAAGTATTTTTACTTTGTTACTATACAACACTGTGTGTAAAGATGTTCCAAGGACCAAACACATCCAAGCCCACATTTGTGAATGGGGGCTCAGTTCAGAGACGCTGAGGTGGGAGGTTGGCCATCTTTTGAATGCTGAGGGGGAGCTCTCAACCTTCTACATTTTACACAGTGGTGAATAACATTGCTCACTCTCTTTTTGCCGGCAACAACCCACCAACCTGCTGAGCGAACAGCGCCCTCAGTGGAGAGTCGACTTTGATGGAGGGTCTGTTCATGACAATGTTTCACAATGAGGGTTGTGATGTGATGTTGGCTGGGAACAATAAGTGGGTTCTTTTCTGCTTTATTCAGGTCTGCCTCACTGATGTGGCCACCAACCCTAAGCAGACCTTGGTTGTTGAAAAAGGGGTCTAGATTTTTAATAGGACTGCCCTTAGAAATCTCCTGTTGCACAGTGATGCACTTGATCTCCTCAAGTGTAGGTTTCCTCTTGAACAGATCTGTATCAGGCGTGGCAAACCAGATGGACACAAATGCAAGCTCACTAGACTTGGTAATGTTCAGATGGTTTAATAACAGGCAGGGATACGGTACACAGGAGGTCCAGCAGAGAGGCAAAGGTAGCAAACGGCGAGAGGCTGAGACATGGCACAATAAACAGGCACAGGTCAAAAAACACGGTGTAAGGGCTATCGGAGGCAAGGCAAAGTCAAGGTCAAAAAATGAGGCAGAGTCAAAACACATGCAGGCAAAAAAAGAGCAAAGAACAGGGCTGGAAAGTGTACAAAGACAACAATCTGGACGTGAGCTGTGAGACAGTGAGGGCTTAAATGACTGGTGGTGTAATCAGTGAAACAAGATGCAGGTGTCCAAGCCCGGCGCCAGAAAAAAATATTAAGGGGGCAATGAGTTTGTCACAGGGGACGGGGTCGTCCCCCCCCCCCCAACGAAAAGTGCGCACCGGAGGGGATGTGCCTCTGAGCGTGCGTAATGAATTGGGTGCACTCCTGGAAAGCTTGTGTATTTAGGCTACATTGTTGTAAGAGACTGACTAAGAGTAAAAAGTGATGACAGTATTTTTTTAATTATTATTTGAACGTATAGACCCTCGGTCAAGTGATCTCCTGCATACCACAAAACCAAACCAACAACTGATCTGAGAAACGACACGAGACAGTAGATTAACCCCACATACAGTCCTCCATCACAAGCGTAAACACAGCATATTTGGGCATGACAGTCACACATCTGGCTCTGTCCGTCTCCTCTTCCTCCTCTCTGCACCACTCCATGGCACAGAGCCCAACTACGCATGCAGTCACAAAGTTCTTCTGAAAAACTGGAGCGATCTGAATTCGGTTGGATGAATATGGGTGTGTGTGTGGAGACAATTCACCTCGTTCACAACGTGACAGAACTTAACGATGCGCTGTTATGCACAATAGCGCGCAACAACACAGAACACTATTCTTGACCGTGTGTAATGGTTCCTGATAATTCTCCAGCAACACGTGCCATTAATCGTAACGTGTGGTAACAGGTTGCAGCAGTTCCTGAGAACACCTGACGCCTCTGCCCCGAATAATCACATTCGTGATCAGCGGACAAGAATGTGTACTTCGTGAGAGAGAAAACTGACCCACCTTTCGTCAAAAAAGTGACAGCTGCCAATCAAAATCGACCACGTCACTCAGCCCCGCCCCTCTATGACGTCATAGCCAATCAGAATCGATGATGTCACTATGTCCCGCCCCTAAGCCCCTCCCCTAGTCCCGCCTCCAAGCCCCGCCCCTTATGACGTCACAGCCAATCATAATCGATGACGTCACTATGCCCCGCCCCTAAGCCCCGCCCCTGGTCCCGCCTCCGAGCCCCCGCCCCTTATGACGTCACATCCAATCAGAGTCGATGACGTCAGTATGTCCCGCCCCTAAGCCCCGCCCCTGGCTCCTCCCCTAGTTCCGCCCCTGGCTCCTCCCCTAGCCCCACCCCCAAGCTCCTCCCCTAACCCCGGCCAAGCACCGCCTCCAAGCCATACCTCCCCTCCCACCCAGGGTCTAATATTTTAATGTCACTTTATTTCATGAATTAAAGAATGATTAAAAATACCTAGATCTTTTTAATGTATTAAAGAATTAACTAATTCTGAAATAATTAAACATAAATCAGTGTCTATTATTTAATGCCCCTTTAATATTTTTAATTCTTAAATTATTACGTTTCCTTTTCTGTTTTTTAATTCGTAAATTAAAGAAGGGGTACAAATAGCCGTCTCTCGGCTGTAAGTCTTTGCAGCAAGACGGTCAAATACCCACGCATAGAGCCGCTCGCGGAAACATGACCCCACGGCTGTAAAACCTGTTGCAGACGCTGTGTCTGTGTGTGTGCGTGCGTGTGTGTGTGTGTGTGTGTGTGTGTGCGTGCGTGTGTGTGTGTGTGTGTGTGTGTGCGTGTGTGTGCGTGTGTGTGTGTGTGGCGGGACACCCGCTGAGCGGAGATGCTGCCCCGAGGTGATGAACCCGAAGAACAATAAACAATGCTCCTTATCACTCACGCTAAAGGATGTTTCAATAAACAATGCTCATCACTCACGCCAAAGGATGTTTCAATAAACAATGCTCCTTATCACTCACGCCAAATGGTGTTTCTTTTAAGATATTACCCGATCATCATGGTGCGCGGGACACCCGCTGATCGGAGATGCCGCCCAGAGGTGATGAAGGCGGAAAAAAACAAAGTTTCTTCTCCGTCACTCCCGGCAGGGTGGCTGGGTGTCAGGCCAGATGGTATTTTTTAGAGCAAAAGGTACCAGTAAGTGTTTTTCACAAAAAACCTCGTTTGAAAAACAATTTACCCTTTTCAACAATATTATAGGAAAGAACACAGGCTGTATAAGGTTTAGAATATGTGCTTTATTACATTCATTAAAGTCACACACAGAGAAAAAAGCAATTGTTCATGTTTATTAAACACAGCATACGTGAAGGAAAACATTAAGAAAAAAGTATTTGGTCCACTTACATGAAGAAAAAAAGTATACGTTCATGTTTATTAAACACAACATACGTGAAGGAAAACATTAAGAAAAAAGTACTTGTTCCAGTTACCTGAAGAAAAAAGCATATTTTCATGGTTATTAAACACAAATTTGGTCCACTTACATGAAGAAAAAAGCATACGTCCATGTTTATTAAAGGGTAACAGAGAGAAAACTGACCCACCTTTCGTCAAAAAAGTGACAGCTGCCAATCAAAATCGACTATGTCACTAAGCCCCGCCCCCTCTATGACGTCATAGCCAATCAGAATCGATGACATCACTATGTCCCGCCCCTAAGCCCCTCCCCTAGTCCCGCCTCCAAGCCCCGCCCCTTATGACATCACAGCCAATCATAATCGATGACGTCACTATGCCCCGCCCCTAAGCCCCGCCCCTAGTCCCACCTCCGAGCCCCCGCCCCTTATGACGTCACATCCAATCAGAGTCGATGACGTCAGTATGTCCCGCCCCTAAGCCCCGCCCCCGGCTCCTCCCCTAGTTCCGCCCCTGGCTCCTCCCCTAGCCCCACCCCCAAGCTCCTCCCCTAACCCCGGCCAAGCACCGCCTCCAAGCCATACCTCCCCTCCCACCCAGGGTCTAATATTTTAATGTCATTTTATTTCATGAATTAAAGAATGATTAAAAATACCTAGATCTTTTTAATGTATTAAAGAATTAACTAATTCTGAAATAATTAAACATAAATCACTGTCTATTATTTAATGCCCCTTTAATATCTTTAATTCTTAAATTATTACGTTTCCTTTTCTGTTTTTTAATTCGTAAATTAAAGAAGGGGAACAAATAGCCGTCTCTCTCGGCTGTAAGTCTTTGCAGCAAGACGGTCAAATACCCACGCATAGAGCCGCTCGCGGAAACATGACCCCACGGCTGTAAAACCTGTTGCAGACGCTGTGTCTGTGTGAGTGCGTGTGTGTGTGCGTGTGTGTGTGTGTGTGTGTGTGTGTGGCGGGACACCCGCTGAGCGGAGATGCTGCCCCGAGGTGATGAACCCGAAGAACAATAAACAATGCTCCTTATCACTCACGCCAGATGATGTTTTCTTTTAAGATATTAGCCGATCGATCATGGTGCGCGGGACACCCGCTGAGCGGAGATGCTGCCCCGAGCCCGAACAATAAACAATGCTCCTTATCACTTACGCCAAACGGTGTTTTTAGAGCAAAAGGTAAGGAATTACGCCCCGCGGACGAAGAAGGGTTTAAAAATCCCCTTTCGACGATAGAGTGACATACAGCATTCACCATGGCGAGACGAACTCCGATCCTCCGCTACATCTGCGAGACCCCGGTTAACATCACCATGACAACAGAAGGCTCGCTTGCCCCAAAAAAAGCGAGAATGTACGTCAGCCGTCTGAGCCAGCCGATACCGGAGGAAGATCTGACGTACAGCCTGGAGGGGCACGAACGTTTAACTTACACGTTCGACCCGTATTATGCCCAAGTAAGTTTCTTCACTCTGGCCGAGGGTGAGACTGCCACTCGAGGAACCCCACGGGTGGCGCTTACTTCCGCCGATTGGGGTGTCTTCTCCGCGGCGGCGGGCTCGATGATTCGCGACACGGTCAACCCTGAACCTCCAGGAGATCGGACGCCGGAAAAGAAGAAAACACGCTTCCAACTCACCTGGCTCAGCGCCCAGGGGCCTCGCTATAGGGTGATATTCCAGCGTGGACCTCCTGACACTGTCTCTGAGGGTGAAATTAAGTTGGAGCGGGTTAGTGCCAGCGGCCACGTCAGAAGCGTCACAGCTGCGGCTGAGAGCTGGCATGAGATGTTCAACACCTGCAACGACAGGATTACGGGGCTCTTTACAAGGTGCCTGGCCTGGAGGGACGTTATCGAAGTCCGAAAAAACTTGGCCCCTCTTTTTACTTAAAAAAAATAAATAAAAAATAAAATAAAAAAAAATAAAAAAATAAAAAAACTCTGACGTAGCTCCTCCCCGCATGCACGGGGATTTCTATAAAAACCAGGGGACCACATCTCATTCAAGCATCGGACGACGAACCAGCATGAGCTCCTCAACCTCTCCCATTGCAGCGGCCGACGACATCGCTTGTGACTGCGCGCTCGACTGTGGAAGAGACCAGCCCTCCCTGAGCCAGGCTTCACGGACCCGCGGTGGGTACGAGAGCCCGTGGGGAGTTCAGCTCGAGGCGGTCTGGGGCGAGATCCATCCTTCTCACGCGCTCTCCAGCCCGGGAGGCGTGGGGTCTCTTCCCGCTGTCACGGAGGCCGCGAGTCCGCGGGAGGTACAAGACCTCGAGCCGGCTGAGAAATACGCCACATCTTTCGCATCTGACCGGCCAGACGGGTTCCTGTCAGAGGAATTCCTGAAAACGGTGAAAGTCGGCGTGGCACACTTACTTTTGGCTGTGATCAAAAGTTACAGACAAAAACTCTGTTACGGGTGTGAGATCGATCACCCCAGCCAGCGCCAGCACGAGTGCCTGGACCCGTTAAATGAATATTTCTTTACCGGACATTTTGAGAGATTAATGGTGAGACTCTGGAGACCGACCTTCATCCCAGCTGTGGTAAAGCTCCTAGCCCAGTGCTTCCTCAACCCATCGGCTGCGAGGGTTCAGGGGGCGGTAGAAAACATCCTCACTGAGCTGAAATACACTGATAATTTTGAAGCAAAGATCAACGAACTGTACACATGTTTCGGTGAAGACGCAGATCTCGACCTGGAGGGGATGGTAGCCGTCTATAACCCAGACGACTGAAGAAAAACCTGCTTTTTTTTTGTTTGTTTTTTTTTTAAATATCATTATATTGTTTTACAGTCATGGGTAATTGTGTGATGATTCTCTTTCAAAGCTTGCGGGAAGTTTATATTATACGTGGACTCTCGTATAAGCTGGAGCGGGTAGTCATTCGCAGGCTGGAGATCCCAGACGCACCGCCTTTATGCGCTATGGAGAGGGTCTTCGACGTTATCAGACGTCGCCCCGGGCCCGGAGTCTGGACAGATCATATCTACAGCGCGGCTCTCCATTCATCTGAAAAATCTCTGTACAACGTATTACTGAAAATCTCTGTTTTGACCACTGACGATTTTACACGGTGTAATACGATGCATCTGCTTATATTATACACTCTGTTTGTGGATGTGATAGCGTGCCGGGTGAAACAGATGGGGGTGTCCAGAGGGGAGATTGTTCCTACACTTTTACAGCTGAATACTGAAATAAACCGTAAATGCGGGGGAGATGTATTACTGAGAGTTTTCCAGTTTTGTACGTGAACGTACGAGGGCTGTCAATAAAGTAACGGTCCTTTTTATTTTTTTCAAAAACTATATGGATTTCATTCATATGTTTTTACGTCAGACATGCTTGAACCCTCGTGCGCATGCGTGAGTTTTTCCATGCCTGTCGGTGACGTCATTCGCCTGTGAGCACTCCTTGTGGGAGGAGTCGTCCAGCCCCTCGTCGGAATTCCTTTGTCTGAGAAGTTGCTGAGAAACTGGCGGGTTGTTTGATCAAATTTTTTTCTAAACCTGTGAGACACATCGAAGTGGACACGGTTCGAAAAATTAAGCTGGTTTTCAGTGAAAATTTTAACGGCTGATGAGAGATTTTGAGGTGATACTGTCGCTTTAAGGACTTTTCACGGTGCGAGACGTCGCTCAGCGCTCTCAGGCGGCGTCATCAGCCTGTTTCAAGCTGAAAACCTCCACATTTCAGGCTCTATTGATCCAGGACGTCGTGAGAGAACAGAGAAGTTTCAGAAGAAGTCGGTTTCAGCATTTTATCCGGATATTCCACTGTTAAAGGAGATTTTTTTAATGAAAGACGTGCGGACGGGTCCGCGCGTCGGGACGCAGCCGCCGCGACGCTCCGCCACAGGAAAAACACCTCTGTTGAAAGCCTTAAGTACAAGTTGGAACATGTCCTGCCTGTTAAACAATTTCTCATATACTCACTCCACTGAAAGCCATCAAAAGCCGCCTGGATTTTACAAATGGTTATCAACACGGAGGTGTTTTTCCTGTGCCGTCGCACCGCGTCGGCTGCGTCCCGACGCGCGGATAGGTCCGCACGTCTTTCATTAAAAAAATCTCCTTTAACAGTGGAATATCCGGATAAAATGCTGAAACCGAATTCTTCTGAAACTTCTCTGTTCTCTCACGACATCCTGGATCAATAGAGCCTGAAATGTGGAGGTTTTCAGCTTGAACAGGCTGATGACGCCGCCTGAGAGCGCTGCGCGACGTCTCGCACCGTGAAAAGTCCTTAAAGCGACAGTATCACCTCAAAATCTCTCATCAGCCGTTAAAATTTTCACTGAAAACCAGCTTAATTTTTCGAACCATGTCCACTTCGATGTGTCTCACAGGTTTAGAAAAATTTTGATCAAACAACGCGCCAGTCTCTCAGCAACTTGTCAGACAAAGGAATTCCGACGAGGGGCTGGACGACTCCTCCCACAAGGAGTGCTCACAGGCGAATGATGTCACCGACAGGCGTGGAAAAACTCACGCATGCGCACGAGGGTTCAAGCATGTCTGACGTAAAAACATATGAATGAAATCCATATAGTTTTTGAAAAAAATAAAAAGGACCGTTACTTTATTGACAGCCCTCGTATGCTTTTTTCCTTCACGTATGCTGTGTTTAATAAACATGAACAATTGCTTTTTTCTCTGTGTGTGACTTTAATGAATGTAATAAAGCACATATTCTAAACCTTATACGGCCTGTGTTCTTTCCTATAATATTGTTGAAAAAGGGTGAAATGTTTTTCATATTGCAAGACAGAGTCATACAAACGAGGTTTTGGTGGAAAAAAGGTGCTCGTATGAATTAATGAGGGGTTTTAACACGGTCTCATTAAAAGCTCGAGGCTGCTCTGTGAGCGCTCTCCGCGGTGCTGAATCAGAGTTCAATTTAACGTTTCCAAGAGCTCCTATTTAAAACGTATACTTTTTTCCTTCACGCATGTTGTGTTTAATAAACATGAACAATTGCTTTTTTCTCTGTGTGTGACTTTAATGAATGTAATAAAGCATATATTCTAAACCTTATACGGCCTGTGTTCTTTCCTATAATATTGTTGAAAAAGGGTGAAATGTTTTACAAATCAAATTTATATAGTGCCAAAACCACAACAAAACAGTTGCCTCAAGGCGCTTCATATTGCAAGACAGAGTCATACAAACAAGGTTTTGGTGGAAAAAAGGTGCTCGTATGAATTAATGAGGGGTTTTAACACGGTCTTATTAAAAGCTCGAGGCTGCTCTGTGAGCGCTCTCCGCGGTGCTGAATCAGAGTTCAATTTAAAACAAAAGACTAATATTTATGGTCGCTAAAACATATAAAAATGCAAAAGGACTATCCGGTTCATCATTCTGAAGAGATCCGTCTTAAAAGATGGGTGATGAGGGTTTAATGAAGGATGTATATTATAGTCCGGTAAATCCGGGGAGTTTTGGAGGGCCGGAGCGTTTACGCAGGGCTCTGCATGATCAACACAGCTCTAAAATTCGTATGAAGCATATCAGAGATTTCCTGTCGGGGGAAGATGCATACACATTACACAAACCTGCCAGGACGCATTTTCCAAGAAATAGAGTATTTGTCACAAACCCGCTTAACCAATTTCAGGCGGATTTATGCGACATGCAGGGGTTATCAGATTTTAACGACGGGTACAAGTACCTGCTGACCGTTATCGATATCTTCTCAAAAAAAGCGTATGCCAGACCTCTGAAGTCAAAGCAAGGGCGCGAAGTCTCACAGGCCTTTGCCTCACTCTTAAAGCAGAGCGGGGTGCCTCTGAAGATGCAGACTGATGCCGGGAAAGAGTTTTTTAACAAACCGTTCAAGGATTTAATGAAAAAACACCGGATTCTACATTTTGCCACCGCAAGTGATCTGAAAGCCTCGGTTGTCGAGAGGTTTAATCGCACGCTAAAGACGAGAATGTGGAGATATTTTACTGCTAAAAACACGAGAAGATACATCGACGTCCTACCGTCTTTACTCACGGCTTATAACGAGAGTTATCATAAAAGCATTAAGATGAGGCCGAATGAGGTTAATGATCGAAATGTCGATCAAGTGTTTCAAAATTTGTATGGGGCATCCACCCTACGCAGGAGGCCTGTGAAGTGTAAATATAAGGTCGGAGATATAGTCAGGGTCTCCAAGCTCAGGGGAGTTTTTGATAAAAAATATGAACAAAGTTTTACGGATGAAATGTTCACGGTGTCAGAATGTATACAACGTACGCCGCCCGTTTATAAATTGAAAGATTATGACGGTGAGATCATTGAAGGCTCATTCTATGAACCGGAATTGCAGAAGGTTAAAATAGCAAAAGACAGACCGTATCAGGTTCAAGAAATTATTCGTGAACGTTTTACCAAGGGAAAGAAATTTGTATTTGTCAGATGGAAAAATTGGCCCGAGAAATTTAACTCCTGGGTTCCCGCGGACCAGCTGATGGCCGTATAAATATGAGAACTTCCATCTTCAACCGACATATGAGAAATGGATCGGGATCTGAAACACGGATTTTATATGACTCTGCCTTCAAACGCCAGCCTAAAAGTATTCCCGGACAACACAATTTCATGCTACCAGGTGGACTTGGCTCGACACCTGGATCTAGAGGGTGACTGGGATGTGGCGCTGACGGAAATTTGTTATCCGCACACCTGGTTAAATATCCCGGAAAAGCCTTCCTGTACGTTCCAGGTGATGAAAATTACGGGCAAGAACAAACTCGCCGTTCACTCGCGATATTTTGACACGGGATATTATGATAACTTTGAGGTTATTGCAGGGCTGATAAACCCTCGTTTGAAGACTATAGATCCGAATCTGACTTTAAAATATGACGATATCCAGAAAAAGTTTCTGTGGGAAGGAGACGGTACCAGCCAGGTATATTTTGAAGCCCCGACGGCGTACATGCTGGGGATGCACCCTAATCAATGGCTGAGATGCGGACCCGGGGTCACGAGCTGTCCCCGCTACCCCGATATAAAAGCAGGGATGTATCACCTGTTCTGTTATACAGACGTTGTACAGCCTCAGGCGGTGGGTGACGCTTTTGCTCCTCTCCTCCGAGCGTTCGAAATTGGAGGTCGTTTCGGGGAAATAATTACAAAGAAATTCAACCCCGCTTATTACATCCCGGTCTCCAAAAGACATATTGAGACAATACGCATCGAAATCAAAAGCGATCAAGATCAAACGGTGGATTTCAGATACGGTAAAGTGGTTGTGACATTACATTTTAAACCGGCGGGATAAAAAAAAATGGCTGGGGCAGCGCACAAAGCCGACATTTATAGATTTGTGCCTTACTATGAAAATCAAGTCAGGAACGGCCTTCACGGCTTCCACGGCGCTCCTGTTATGTACGGGCGCGGGCTCGGGAACATATTTTCGAAACTGTTCAAATTTGTGTCGCCGCTGATTAAACAAGGATACACAATCGCCAAACCTCACCTGAAAAACGCAGCCTGAAGCATCGCTTCCGACGTAGTGAGCCGCGTTGTTGAGAGGGCCGGACGGAGTCAGGAGCCCGAGCAGCAGCGGGGGTCCGGGATCATGGTGCTCTCAAGAAGGCCCCGGAAACGCCCCCCGGGGAAACGGGTCAAAACGGTTAAAAAGCGAAAGACCCCCGGAAAAAGCAGAACAGTTCGAAGGAAGCATAAGAAGAGGAGGTTGTCCGGGGATATTTTCTCTTAAACAATGTCTTTTTTTTCCGAAATAATTCCCCCGAATGCACCATGAGCGAATTGGATTTATTCGCCGTCCCCGGGACCCAGCTGTCCATCGAGCAAAGCCAATACGTTGAAGTCAGCCCGTTATCAGCCCTGACGGACATGGGCCCTATCGAGTTTTTTATCCCCGGAGACGGTGAGAGGTATTTAGACCTCAATAATACGCTGCTTTATCTGCGAATGAAAATTACAAACGCCGACGGGACTGACCTGGCTAATGACGCCCGCGTGGGCGTCATAAATTATCCTCTCAATACGATTTTCTCACAAGTCGACGTGACTCTGGGTGACTGGCTGATTTCCCAGTCCAGCGCGACGCACCCGTACAGGGCAATGATTGAGACGCTGCTGAACTTTTCCTCCGCTTCATTGAAATCGCAGTTCACGGGCGGTTTGTTTTACAAGGACACCCCGGGTCAGCACAATTCGACCGCTGTGGATGATGCGGGCCCGAATAAAGGCCTCGTGAGCAGAGCGCGCTTTAGCGCCGAATCGCGTGAATTTCAAGTTCAGGGTCCGCTGCACGCGGACATATTTTTCTGCGAGAGGCTTCTTCTGAATAACATTGATCTAAGAGTTAAATTAATTCGAGCCAGCGATGCTTTCTGCCTGATGGGGCTGGCGGCCTCCACTTTCAAGCTGAAAATTCTGGGCGCGTCCCTATTCGTTAAGAAAGTCACCGTATCCCCTGCAGTGAGATTGGGCCACTCCGCGGCTCTCATGAAAGGGAACGCCGTGTACCCGTTATCACGAATCAACGTTAAGACTTACGTGATCCCCAGCCATTCCAGGATATGCAACCAGGAGAACCTGTTTTTAGGAACCATGCCCAAATATGTGGTTCTGGGTATGGTGAATCACAATGCATTCAGTGGGAGAAGAGATCTGTCCCCGTTTGAATTTGCACACTATGACCTGGAGTACCTCGCACTCAGTCAAAACGGGAGACAGCTGCCGGCTAAAGCTTTCCAGCCTGAATTTAACAACGAACTCTCTGTCAGGGAGTTTTACAATCTCTACACCGCGACCGGACGACACCTCAAAGACCAGCCTCTCTGTATAGACCGGGAGGATTTTGCGCGCGGCTACGCGCTGTACGTCTTCAATTTAAACCCGGAGGAGGACAGCAGCGCTCTGAGCCCCGTCTCCACAGGCACCCTGCGACTTGAAATGAGATTCAGAGTCGCGACTCCGCATACCACCACGCTGATAGTGTACGCGTGTTATGATTCTCTCCTGGAGATTAATTCCAAGCGACAGGTCCTTGTGGATTTTTACTGATGAACACCCTGGAATTGGACGCTGTTATGAGGGGCTTAATAGGAGACCTGTTTGCCGGTGTTTTTGCGTCTGACGAGTTATTCCGGATCAAGCCGGGCCCTCCCGTATATTTCATTGTAAACACCCACCCTAGACATTTACCGGGAGAACACTGGTTAGCGCTCACCGTTGAAAAAAATGGTCGAGCCACATTTTTTGACTCGTTCGGCCTCAGCCCTGACTTTGATTACTACCCTAAAAGCATCCTGCAATATCTGGAGAATCTCCCAGATGTTAAAAACATTCTGTATCACAACAAGCAGCTTCAGCACGAGTTATCCGACGTATGCGGACAACACTGCGTGTATTATCTGTATAACAGAGCCAGTGGGAAGTCGTACCGGGACGTGGTGTCTTTATACTCCGAAAATACTATCGCGAACGATGATTTGGTTTCTGATTTTGTGAAAAGATATCGTTATTGCCTTAAGAAAAGCTGCAATACCTCCTGTAACCAGCTAGCAGGGCCTCTGCATGAGTTTAAATATTGTCACGGCTTGTGTTAACCGGCGTTCCTATTTTTTTATGTTTTTCCGTGTGAAAATGTAACCCCCGTCTTAGAACGCTCTCCCGATCATACCTTTAAAGTTTTATTGCGTTTGGAAAATTTAAACCCCCGTTTTTTAAACGTAGAAAGAAGCCTTGACCTTTGACCTTTGATTTTTGTATGTGTTTTTTTCGCCTGAAAACGGGGTGGATGTGTGAGAGTGGCCTTCCGATCATACCTTTAAAGTTTTAACGCGTTTGCATAATGTAAACCTCCGTTTTTAAACGTAGAAAGAAGCTTTGACCTTTGACCTTTGATTTTTTGTATGTGTTTTTTTTCGCCTGAAAACGGGGTGGATGTGTGAGAGCGGCCTTCCGATCATACCTTTAAAGTTTTAACGCGTTTGCATAATGTAAACCTCCGTTTTTAAACGTAGAAAGAAGCTTTGACCTTTGACCTTTGATTTTTTGTATGTGTTTTTTTTTGCCTGAAAACGGGGTGGATGTGTGAGAGCGGCCTTCCGATCATACCTTTAAAGTTTTAACGCGTTTGCATAATGTAAGCCTCCGTTTTTAAACGTAGAAAGAAGCTTTGACCTTTGACCTTTGATTTTTTGTATGTGTTTTTTTTCGCCTGAAAACGGGGTGGATGTGTGAGAGCGGCCTTCCGAACATACCTTTAAAGTTTTAACGCGTTTGCATAATGTAAACCCCCGTTTTTAAACGTAGAAAGAAGCTTTGACCTTTGATTTTTTTTATGTGTTTTTTTTCGCCTGAAAACGGGGTGGATGTGTGAGAGCGGCCTTCCGAACATACCTTTAAAGTTTTATCGCGTTTGCACGCTTTAAAACATTGTTATTAAGTACAGAAAGAAGTGTTAATCTTTGATCCTAAATTTTTTTTATGTTTTTTTTCGCCTGAAAACGGGGTGGATGTGTGAGAGCGGCCTTCCGATCATACCTTTAAAGTTTTATCGCGTTTGCATGATGTAAACCCCCGTTTTTAAACGTAGAAAGAAGCTTTGACCTTTGACCTTTGATTTTTTTTTATGTGTTTTTTGTGAAAAATGTTCCGAATGTGTAGAAAATGCACCCCCGATCATACCTTTAATGTTTTTGCATCGTTGTTATTAAGTAGAGAAGTGTTGAAAGTTGTTTTTTAAACCGTATACCGAATAAAAGTGATGAAGGCCGGAGATGAGTTTCAGTCTGTGTTTTATTAGTAACAATATACAAAAACGTGACTGACTGCGATGTATTTTAAAGAATCTTGATCATAATATCCAGTCAGTTTTTAATTCGATACCCTCCTTTTATGGTGAGAAACCTTCCCAGCGTTGGAAGTCTTTTTTTTTCTTAAGTTTCTTCCTGGCCGGCGAATCGGTTAAAAGAAGGGATTCATCCGGCGAGCTGCTCCGGCCTTTTTTAAGCTTCTGAAGCTGCTCGCGGGCTTGCGGGTTTGATACGCACGCCACCGGGATGTTCCGCTCCTGTAAAATATTGAGGAACTTCACCCAGCCTGTAGGAGGGCTCGATTTCTTGAACGAGGATCCGAGATGTTTCATAAGATCTATGGCGTGAGACCCCCTCACGACTTTCCCCTTGTAAATAAATTCCCCCGACGGACTCCAGCGCGTATCACCCTTCGATAATTTCCTCATAATATATTCAGCGTTTCTACGCTCTCTGGAGGGGATATTCTTCAGGACCTCTGTGACAGTCTCATCCTCCTCCTCCTCCTCCTCCACCCCCTCCTCCTCAGGTTGCTTAGCGACGCGAGTCTCTTGCGGGGGTGAAACGCGTGATTCGAGTTCCCCCTGCTTGATCAGGGTTAAATAGCGCTGCAGCAGAGCCTCATACTTTTTAATTTTTTCATAAGGAGAGTGAGTACGTTCTTCCAGTATACCTCGCATTCGCGAGTCTAAATCATTTTCCGCCGTTTGTCTGATGTTATTTCCGCTCGGCGGAACGGAATGACTGAGTTGAAGCATCTGCTGTGGAGTGAGTAAAAACATCTTTTGCGCCGCTTTGAACGCCATTATCCTCTGGGTACTATTAGACTCGTTATAACGGGCAGGGCCGCAGCGAGCAGAGGCAGGAGAAAGCCGCCCGTCTGAATCAGCGCTCCCCGCTTCTTTTTATAACTGTTTTTTCTGTCGGCCAGAAGACGTAAAACTCTTTTTCGTTTTTTCAAGGCCCGGAATTGAGAGTCGCTCAAGGCGATATTCCCCTTTAATATATTCAAAGCGATCTCGGATAAAGTTTTCAGAAGCTCCGGCCTGCAGGTCTTCAGGCTGTAGTGACGCTCCCTCGCCCCAGCTCTGATTAGCGCTTTAAGAGCGGGGGCGTTCCTTTTTAAAAGAGAGCTCATATCCGTTTATCTTTCTGTAAATAAACTGTGGGCCACTCGTGCGGGAGTAATCCCGATCTCAGTCTGAACTGATCTGGACACTCCTGCGTGCAATCCAGTAATAAATACCCGTAAGGTACGCTCGTAGCATCATCAAGTGCCTCCAAAAAAAATTGTTTTCTGCCGGGAAACATTTGCTGAGCCAGAATGTTCATCTGTAACTTGTCTCTGGGATTTTTAAACAGCACCATATAATTACAATTCAAACTGATGGTTCGACTGTATTTCCCTTTATGAAACACGTTCTGTGTGATCATGATGACGCTCATATTCCGGTGATGTCTGTACTGGGTGAAAATTCTTACAACTTCAGGATGATCCGTTGCTTGAAAGATGAGATCGTCCAAAATAACCAGATGGCTCTGACCTTCAGGGAAAAGGCTGTCGTCCAGAAATGAGTCAGGGAGTCCTCTTACAAATTTAATATTTTTATTCTTCAGTTCAGAATACAGAGGTTGTTCAGACGTATACAGCCATACAATGTTGTCAGGCACATATCTCATAGCGTGGCTACAATTTTCCAGCAATGTTTTCACAAACACAGTCTTTCCCGAACCACTCGGTCCAACGATGAGACAGGAGAATGGGAGCTGAAGTCTGGGGTCAATCTCCACCGTATTTCCAGAGTGAGACATGTTTCAAAATCCGAACGGTTCGGTTTCCCCGTCCTTTAAAAGACGCCGCTTGTCATACACCACCCTGAAGGATTTTTGAAATGACACGTTTGTCAAACTGAAACTGCTTTTATGACGTTTAATTCCCTGCTGCGGCGTTATGATAGATGCAGCAAGGGCGGGATCTTTTATATAACCCTCGACCAGATCTTTGACGCTGTCAAAGTTTATTTTCTGACAGCTTTCGTGGGTTTGAGTGATCCCCTTCACACGCATGACCGTTTTACCTCGTGCGGTTTTATATGCGTAACTTTTAGGTCCCGCCGCTGCAAACTCTGTGATGACGTCGCCGTTCAACTCGTCGGTGAGCTGCCCCAGATAATTACCGGTAGGCAGCGGGGTTTCACCCCGCCTACAAACGTAAATCAGGCTATCGGTATCATAATACAGAATCCTGTCAGGATTTGCCACAGCCTCCATAAAACCGTACAAGGTCAAACGCGTGTACGCCGTTGTAAACGCCGCGATGAAAATATTGACGGTTTTACCCGGTCGGCTGACGTGCCGCGGGCCGTACCTCCATTGAACCATAGCCGCCTGACTGCTGAGGAATGTTAGATATGTGACCTCGTACTCTTCAGAAAACAGATACCTGAACAGATCGTCAGCATTTTTAACGAGCGCGGTCTGCGTCAGATTTGCCCTCTGGGCGAATTTCCCCCAGAAGGAGTTGAGGCAGATCTTAGCCATCTGTCGTTTTGCCGGATTGTGACTGATTTTTTCTGGGTCTAAACGAATCTTCTGATTCAGCCAGTAGTCCGTGATGTATTTTTCTCTGCTCTCGGAGTCTTTATCAAATTCGGGAGGGAAACCAGAGGCTTCCTGCTTGTGTTTTAAGAAGGTGTTTATGTACCCCTCAAAGATTTTATCACTTTTTTCCTCAAAATGCCAGACTTCAAAAATCTTAGCTACAGCATAGCCTGTATCCAGAGCTTTGTGGAATTCCGGGGTCGTCCAAGTCCCAGACAGAGCTCTCTGCTGCTGACTGTGTGTGCACGCTGCAGCTTGATTATTTTCATCAGCGCAGGTGCGACACAGAGTAAACACCAGTTTACCGTGAGGAGTTCTGTGTGGGAGGACGGGGAATTTTAGCCCCTGGGGCGGGTACACGATTGTTGGATTTATGTATATATGGATATGTCAGTTATCACACATTCTTTTATTATACATTCTTCTAGTCTATATTCCTTATATTATACATTCTTTTATTAATACTTTAGTAATGGAAATAAACTCATTGTATCTGTTAGAAGTCTGTTGCTGACTTCTTGATGACCTCTTGATAAAGTATGTTACAAATGAATGATTACATGAGTTGTTTTTATCCTTGCAGTTAGAGAGAAAAAGGAACTTATGTGATGTCGCAAAGCGAGGTCAGAAGAGTTGATGTCCAAAACAACTTATCAAACCATTAAAAATATAATAAAATATAAAATAAATAATAAGGAATGAAAATGTTTGTATATGATCATATGAATTGCTTTTGTGCAAAAGAATTGTAAAGATTGAATATGATTCCAAAAGAAAGTATGCTGTATTGCAAATTGTGTTACTAGCTGTGTTGCCAAATGATGTTTCTACTGCACGCATGTGGTTTCAACCACAGGAAAGAACAAAAGGTTAACCGACATGTGCTGACTGAAGATAACACCTGAAGAACGGAGCCCAGGAGAGAAGTCCTGACCGCACCTTCCCCAAACCAGTAGCCTGAGGTCGCAGAAACCAGAAGTCGCAAATCTTGCTCAACTGTAGTTGCAAGACCTGTTTATGATTGCTCAACTGCTTATGCCACGTATGCTGACAACCGCACCTGTATGACGTCCTAATAAAAAGAGCGAGAGTGCAGCCAGAGTTTAGTGCAGTTTGGAGATTGTTAGAATAGTTTGTCTCTGTGCTGCACTCCTCGCGAGCATTTACAATTGAATTCTACTCTCTGACTCTTATTTGACTGTTGTGTCTTTCTCTGTTACAGTTTTATGATGTTTAGGTGGTTTTAAACCTAACATTACTTTGGTCCTTCGAGCCGGATGTCAACATACCTGAAGGGTTCCAGCGGACGAGACTGACACCAGGAAAATCCTTGGCCAAGGTACCGAGACCCTTTGACGGGACTGGCTCGGTCCGCCGGCTGGGATCCGGAAGGTTGAAGACTAATCCGTGAGGGGAAGACAGCGGTTGAGTGAGTAGAATTTTAATTGAAAAACAAACTATAAGTATGTGTGGTGACAGGTAGTCACATAAACGGACAGGACAGTGAATAGTGACAGGAAGTCATGTTAAAACCCTGAGAATTCTAGACAATGTCAGGTAATGTTAAACGCAGTTAAACCCCGTAAGGGTGAACAGAATCCTCTAGTATCGAACTAGTTAAACTCTGTATTAGGAGGCACGGGCTCCTCTGGCGTCTAAATTAATACCGGTGAAAAAGTGTGACAGTGTAATAAAGATGACTGAATGAGAGTGACGGGTCATTAGATCCTCCTCTATATAAAATTACGGGAAAGTAAACAGCGACCACTGGTCAGAGGCAGAGGCAAGGATTTCCCGCTTCCTTCGGGGAGGAGAAAGGGAACTCACTGGCTGGTGGAAAATTAAATTCGCTGTCCCGTAAGAAGCACATAACCAGTGTTTAGAACACTGTAGGTGTTGAAAACCCACTGGTCTAAATTTTATCTTTATAAAAACAAAAAAGATAAAAATAACGTAAAAATGGGGAAGTCAAACAGTAAGACACAAAGGCAGGCTCCGCGGGACCGTCTAGGTAACAAAGATTGGAAATTTATGGAACAAAAAGATCCTACACATGTCTCATATTTAGACACATGGATTACAAAACATGGATTCGACGGCCAAATAAACAGACCATCATTGTCAAAATTAAGAGAATCTATTAAAAAGAAAAACAAAAATGATGAGTGGAAAATGATGAAGGAGGGATGGAACAAAATTATTGCATGGGAGGAAGCTGCAGATCAAAGACGAGAAGGTGAGAGGAAGAGTAGGGAGAAAGACAGGGAAAAACAAAACAAGACTGAAGGAGGAAATTCAGAAATTTTCTTGCACAAAAAGGAGGACGATGAAACCACCTGTCCACCCATAAGAGTGCAAGTGTATGTTGAAGAAAGACGCGGAGAAAAGGAACAGATAAATGACACCAAATCAGAATCAAAACAAACTGAAAAAATGACTGATTCTACAAAACCAAGTCTGTATCCAGACCTGGAGCAACAAACGGATGACAAACCACCAGCATATCACTCACCGCCGCCCCAGAGACCAGTTACAAGGTCCTTGACACGATCTCGAGAAATTCTGTCCCCTCCCAGTGCACCTGAAGCATCAGGGTGGGATTGGGTTAAACTAAAGGGCTCAAAATCACCACCCGTATACTCACTTGATGGTACAGAACAGTACCCCATGATACAAGTAGCTAATCCAAATGTGGCGGTGGATCAAAGACCTACACTTTTGGTCTACCGCACTTGGACAATGGACGACATAAAGTCCGCATTAACAGGGGTGGCAGATCCTCAAGAAGATGTTGAACAGTGCTGTCGAGATTTAGAAAACCTCCGTGGTTCATATAATTTAGATGGCACGGAGGTCCAGCAGGTTTATATGGGAGCTTTAAAGAAATACTGGGGGGTTGTAAAAGGGGATTGGTCACCTGCAAGTGGCGACGGCACAGCTTTACCACATAATAGCGACATACTGACCCAGCGAGTGACAGCGTTACAAAAACGAATCAAAGAAAAATTCAAAAAACAAGCTAATTATGCTGATATTAATCGTACTAAACAAAAAGACGATGAACCTTTTGAAGATTACAAGTTAAGAATGGAAAAGGTTTTCCGTGCAAACAGTGGTCTAGTACCAGAGCAGGAAGAAGGAGTATACGAACAACAACTCAAAAACGCCCTCCATCAAAACAGCAAACAGGGAGTTAAACATTGGATTGAAAAACACATGATAAATTTTCCCACATCCACGTTAGATAACTATGTTGACCATGCTATGCATGCTGATAAGGTCCAAAGTCAGAAGAAAAATACAGGGAAAACACCTGCTGTTTTCCTGGCTGACCTGACCGATGATCCAAACGAGGACCTCTATTATCAAAGAGGATACCCGGATCGTGGTCAACAAGACCGAGGGAATTTCAAGGGAAGATTTCAGGAAGGACGCCGACACATAGAACAGAGAGGTGGACCTCCACGTTGGAGTCAAAATAGCGACAGATTCAATGACAGGGGAAATCAGAAGAGACAGGACTTTCCACCACCAACAGGGCCGCGACAGTGTTGGATCTGTAATGAGGAAGGACACATCTCTCGGGACTGTCCTCGCAGAGGACAAAACACACATCAGAGTAAATGACTAACCGACCAATCACCAAAATTAGGTCTAGACATGCCTGTTGATCTTGATCTGCAGGAACTCATGTCAGTTGAAAGTGTCCGACCAGAAATAACGCTTTTGGTGAATGGACACTCTGTGTCCTTCTTGTGCGATTCAGGTGCCTGTAAGACAACCTGTAATGTGAAGATTCCTGGTGTCCATCGCGGAAGCGAAATATATTGGGTTCGATCAGCAAATGGGAAAATTACACCAGTCCCACTGTCTGACCCAATATGGCTGCGGGACCCTGAGGGACAATCATGTTACATGCCTATTTTACTGATGCCTGAATGTCCAGTTAATCTGTTGGGCAGAGATGGACTTTGTCAACTGAGACTAGCACTGGTGCCTCAGGGGAATAATATGATTGTGAAGCGAAAAAATGATTTACAACCTACAGATCTTAATGTCCTGACCACTGATGCAACTGATAAGTTTTATTACACATTGGATATTCCAAATGTTGAACCGCAAAACTTTGCTTCTTTACTCCTAAATTGGGGAAGGGACACCCTAACACAGGTCCAGGACGAAATGTCAGCAGAACAACTCCACATAACTATGTGGTACAAAAATACGCCAGGTCCCGACTTGCAATATGAAACCACCTTACGCACTCTTCCTACTCCACGACCGTTGGTGACCTATATCTACAGTGATGGGATCTCCAACGCGGCGTGCGGAGTGGAACAGTTATCGGACGCTGTGATGCATTTGTACAAACAAAGCGGGCCACCACACGTTTCCCTGTTCAAAGATTCTGTTGTCCCTTGGCATTGCTTATCAACACTAGTGGACATGGGACAAAAAACCACCAATTGGGTGAGGAAAACTAGGGATATTTGGGAAAGCCCTCAGACAGGGTTGACTAGGACTCAAATTTATCTTCCAATCGACGCTCCTGTTGGAGTTCATACTGATGATAGCTCTGATGCATGAAATTTTGTACTAACTCAAGAAGAGCAGTCACTCCTTACGGAAGTACCGCCACATTTGTGGTCTTCAGGGCCAACTGATGTTGGACTAGTCAAGGGAGCACTACCTGTAGTCATCAGGCCAAAGACTGAATACAGACCTTGTATCAGACAATATCCATTAAAACCCGATGCATTGGAAGGCATCAAACCCGTCATAGCAGATCTTATTCAAGCAAAGGTCATTGTGGAGTGTCCTGATTCACCATGCAACACTCCAATTTTTCCGGTGAAAAAGGCAGCTCCTTCCACTGGTTGGAGAATGGTCCAGGACTTGCAGGCTGTTAATAATGCTGTAGTCCAGAGGGCACCTTGTGTACCTGACCCACATACATTGCTGAATTCTCTTCGACCTGATGCTACGTTCTTCACGGTTGTGGACATCAGCAATGCCTTTTTCTCCGTTCCTGTAGACAAGGATAGTCAGTTCTGGTTTGCTTTCACCTTTGCGGGAAAGCGATACACGTTTACTCGCCTACCGCAGGGCTATTGTGAAAGTCCCACAATTTATTCGCAAGTAATGTCTGCCAGCATGGCATCCTTTGTTCCACCAGGAAACAGTCAAATTCTCCTGTATGTTGATGATATTTTGCTGGTCTCACCCGATAAAACAACATGTGTAGGAGACACTCTTGCTCTATTATTCCACCTGGCGAAAGAAGGTCACAAAGTCAGTAAGAATAAATTGCAGTTGTGGAAAAATGAAGTAAAGTATTTGGGTCACAATTTGAGTTGTGAAGGACGAACAATCGTAGCAGACAGGAAAACAGCCATTCTACAGGCCCCCAAACCACTGACTAAACGACAAGTGATGTCCTTTTTGGGCCTGACAAACTATTGCAGAAGTTGGGTGCCTGACTATGCACAAATTGTGCACCCTTTAAACAGATTAATGTACACTGAAGACATTTCAATGAACACAACTGTTAAATGGACCTCTGAAGCAGAAGACGCATTTTCAAAAATAAAACAAGCATTAACCTCTGCAGCTGCTTTGGCACTTCCAAATTATAACAAAACTTTTGTACAAATGATTGACTGTAAGGGCCACTTTATGACTTCCGTACTCACACAGCAACATGGAACCAAACTCCGCCCAGTTGCGTACTACTCTGCCAAATTGGATAGTGTGGCTTGCGCCCTCCCCCATTGTGTACGTGCTGTTGTGGCAGCATCAATGGCTGTGGAATGCAGTGCTGGCGTAGTCCTCTTCCACCCACTAATCCTCAAAGTGCCACACGCAGTGTCGGCATTGCTGCTACAAACCAACATGACCTTTTTATCACCGGCACGCCATCTGTCTTGCATGGCCACGCTGCTGTCCCAACCGCATGTCACAATCGAACGATGCACCACACTGAATCCTGCAACTTTGATTCCACTTCCTGATGACGGGGAACCACATGACTGTCTAGATTCGACTCAGACTGTAGCAAAATCCAGACCGGACTTACAAGACACGCCCCTGACACTTGGCGATGTAGTTTTCGTGGATGGATCTTCTAGGAAGAATGATATGGGCATAACTTTAACAGGTTATGCTGTAGTCACAAATACTCGCGTTCTGCGAGCCGAGCGCCTGCCACCGCATTTCTCGTCTCAGGCTGCAGAGCTAATTGCTCTCTCACATGCCTGCACCTTATATAAAGACAAACCAGTCACTGTTTACACTGACAGTCAATATGCATTTGCGTCCGTTCATGTATTTGCTCAACATTGGAAAAACAGGGGGATGGTGACCTCCACTGGTAAACCTGTCACACATGGAGAACAACTAAACCGCCTCCTGGCTGCTGTTCAGTTACCCTCCAAAATTGCAGTATGCAAATGTGCAGCTCACACAGGGAAATCTGACTCTGTATCTCAAGGAAATCATTATGCAGATATTTCTGCAAAGGCTGCTGCAGCAGGAGAGCTTAGTGTACTCCATGTTGACCCAGTACAGGACGTCACACTTCCTGTTGACAAACACAGTTTATCTTCTCAAGTTCTCTCTGATATGCAACATCAGAGTTCAGATGTAGAAAAGGACTTATGGACTAAACGCGGAGCTACTATCCGTGATGGCATTTATTGCTGACCATTGGGGAAACCCATTTTACCTAAAAATTTGTATAGATGGGCTGCCATATTGAGCCATGGAATTTCTCATGTCTCCACAAGGGGGATGATGAGCCAGATTAATGCCATCTATACAACCTTTGGATTTAACACGTACTCTAAACATTTTTGCAGAGCATGTCTCACGTGTGCCAAACACAACTCCCAAGGCAATTTGAGACCTAAAAGAGGAAAATTTCCCACTCCACAATATCCTTTTCAGGTTATACATATGGACTACATTCAACTAAGTAAAAGTGAGGGCAAAGAATATTGTTTAGTAATTGTGGATGCCTTTTCCAAATGGGTAGAACTTTTTCCAACCAAACGACCTGATGCATTGACTGTAGCCAAATCGTTATGCAAAAACATCATACCCCGCTATGGCATACCTGAACGAATCTATAGTGATAATGGCGCTCATTTTGTAAATGAAGTCATTAAAAACATAGGAACTATGTTTTGCATTGAACTAAAAAACCACTGTGCGTACCACCCTCAGAGCGCAGGATTAGTAGAAAGAACAAATGGAACAGTAAAAAACCGACTCAAAAAGACAATGGAAGAAACAGGGAGACCATGGACTCAGTGTCTTGAACTAGTACAGCTGTACATGAACATCACTAGTACTATAGGATTGACACCATTTGAGACCCTTTTTGGAAGACCATTTAAATTGCCTCACTTTAAAAGTCCCTGGGACATAGAAGATGAACCTAACCTAGCAGATTATATGAGAAAAATGCTCGAGAAACAGAAAACACCCACTGACGAAGAAACCCCCATCTCTCCACAGGACGACCTGTTGGTGAAACCGGGTGACTGGGTTCTAATCAGGAGCATCAAGAGGAAATGTTGGCATTCACCTAAGTGGGAAGGACCATATCAGGTCCTGTTGACAACCCCAACAGCCCTTAAAATAGCAGAGAGAGGAACTTGGGTACACCTCACACATGTTAAAAGAGTCATCTGGGCAAACCCGGTAATCAAGTAAGGGAAGTGAAGCAAAGTCTGGTAATAGTGTGGGATTCTGGTGTTAAGATCCAGGGTTGACACGAAAGCCAGTGAAGTTTTTACTGCCACTGACCTGAACTTAGGCTGACACCGGCTTTGACAAGATGGCCTTACCTAAACTGATGTGTATCACAGGAAGTATACAGGTGGTACTCCTGTTACTTATCTATTGGGGATGGTACTCATGGATTTCACAACGGTACTCGTGTAAAAGAATACCCCTAAGGGGGAAATTGGCTGAAAATTGGACAATTGACACTGTAAATAGAACTGAACAGGTGATCCATGAGTATGATCCTACGGTTAACAATTATGATTATGACCCTGCAATTGATGATTATAATCGCAACAGAGTGAGACGCTCTTTTTGTAGGGGAGGATGTACTGGGACTGCTGGGGCCAGACAGTTCACTAATCCTTGCTCCCCGACTACAACTGATACAGTCATTACCAGAGACCTTTATGTCTGTTACAATGCCACTCAGTTTGTTTCAAAAATTGTTATACCTTTTTCAATCATACGGGTGGGAGGACAGGCCACTCCAGAAATGAGTTCCGGCACTCACTGGAAATGGCATGAATGGTATCTCTCCAGTGTTGATTGGGACCAAGATTGGGGAACAATTTTTACGTATACTGGTAGTGACTGGACACCATATCCTACCACCCAGCATGCCAAAGAGTGGAAGCGTAGACTAACTCTGACTCGACATGATAACCATCTCCTGCTGTCGTTTAATACTACCGATCAGCCGCTTCTAGAAAAACCTCCCAGAATACACTCATATACAGAGGCATCTTGTTATCATTTAACATTATTTGTGTACAGGCCCGGTGTTTACACTGACCCACATACCGACTTCTCAATTTGTACTAACATAACAAAACGAACTGACTCTTCTCCGACGACACCCACAGCGGTAGGACTGTCATTGGGTCCACAAACGTCTGTGACAAAAATTCAGATCATAAATGGGAAAATTGAAACCGATGATTGGTTTTTGGTGACCACAGGAATTAGTGGACAAAGAAACAATTGGTTGCTCATGGCAGAGCAGGCAGCAAAACCTGCCAAAAAAGACTGTGTAGTGTGCTTAGGGCCTCGTCCAATACTGCGTGTAGTACCAGCCCCTTTGACCTCCGATTGTTTGCTTGAAATTATGGTGAACACGTTCATTCCTTTGAATCACAGGTGCATAAGTTGGGATACCATCTATCCTGTGGCCAACATGGCCAAAAATAAACCCCTGTTCTCTGAAGATGTGGCAGAGGGAAATTTTACCTGTGTTAAGCTTCCAGGTACTGGTCAAAAGTTAGGGGAACTAAATGAGACCGTGTGGTGTAGCCACACTCTCACACCACCAAGCCCTTTTAAACCCATTGCTAGAAGCGATGTGTGGTGGTGGTGTGGAGATAATAGGATTTTTGATAGATTACCAAACGATGCCTCGGGTCACTGTACTCTAGTATCATTCCTTTTGCCTGTACAAGTGTTGCCCATGACTGGTGAAGAACTAACTTTAAATGCCAAAGCAGTCGTCCCTGAACATTGGACCCGCACTAAGCGAAACGCATGGAAGACTGCTGGAGATCCAACTTACATTGACGCCATAGGGGTCCCTAGAGGGGTTCCAGATGAGTATAAATTAGCTGATCAGCTCGCAGCTGGTTTTGAATCCTCTATTTGTTGGTGGTGTACTGTTAACAAAAATGTAGATAGGATCAATTACATCCATTACAATGTTCAAAGATTAAGCAATTGGACTGAGGAAGGATTCCGAGCAGTGCGCTCCCAACTAGCCGCCACATCCTTGATGGCATTCCAGAACCGCATAGCCCTTGACATGCTGTTGGCTGAAAAGGGTGGGGTTTGCGCCATGTTTGGAGAACAGTGTTGTACGTTCATTCCAAACAATACAGCGGCTAATGGCAGCCTGACCCTGGCTATCGAGGGTCTGCGCACCCTGAATCATAAAATGAAGGAGCACAGCGGAGTTAACACTGCGTTTTGGGACTCGTGGTTGGATATGTTTGGGAGATATCGCACGTTAGTCTCATCTGCACTCATCTCTATTGCTGTCTTTGCTGCTATTTTGACCTTGTGTGGATGTTGTTGTATACCCTGTCTACGATCTCTAATCACTAGAATGATCACCACTGCTATCTCACCAGCAGGAAAAGACAATGCTCAGATGTACCCCCTCTTAGGAGACAACCCTGACACAGATGATAAAGAAGGCTGCTGTCATGATGACTTTGATGACAGCGTGCACTTGCCCGACCTGTTCCCAGACCCAGGTGACTACGGTGAACCTGATGACGACAATGACCTCCAAGCCTCCCGAGTGTAAATGCACCCTTACCACTGTTGGATGATCCCACAACTGAAAATCTGAAAAGAAGTGGTTGTTGGAATAAATTTTGTTCATGGGTGAATGTTCTATACCGTAAGAATGCATGATAAACAGGGGGGAAATGTTGGATTTATGTATATATGGATATGTCAGTTATCACACATTCTTTTATTATACATTCTTCTAGTCTATATTCCTTATATTATACATTCTTTTATTAATACTTTAGTAATGGAAATAAACTCATTGTATCTGTTAGAAGTCTGTTGCTGACTTCTTGATGACCTCTTGATAAAGTATGTTACAAATGAATGATTACATGAGTTGTTTTTATCCTTGCAGTTAGAGAGAAAAAGGAACTTATGTGATGTCGCAAAGCGAGGTCAGAAGAGTTGATGTCCAAAACAACTTATCAAACCATTAAAAATATAATAAAATATAAAATAAATAATAAGGAATGAAAATGTTTGTATATGATCATATGAATTGCTTTTGTGCAAAAGAATTGTAAAGATTGAATATGATTCCAAAAGAAAGTATGCTGTATTGCAAATTGTGTTACTAGCTGTGTTGCCAAATGATGTTTCTACTGCACGCATGTGGTTTCAACCACAGGAAAGAACAAAAGGTTAACCGACATGTGCTGACTGAAGATAACACCTGAAGAACGGAGCCCAGGAGAGAAGTCCTGACCGCACCTTCCCCAAACCAGTAGCCTGAGGTCGCAGAAACCAGAAGTCGCAAATCTTGCTCAACTGTAGTTGCAAGACCTGTTTATGATTGCTCAACTGCTTATGCCACGTATGCTGACAACCGCACCTGTATGACGTCCTAATAAAAAGAGCGAGAGTGCAGCCAGAGTTTAGTGCAGTTTGGAGATTGTTAGAATAGTTTGTCTCTGTGCTGCACTCCTCGCGAGCATTTACAATTGAATTCTACTCTCTGACTCTTATTTGACTGTTGTGTCTTTCTCTGTTACAGTTTTATGATGTTTAGGTGGTTTTAAACCTAACAACGATGGCTTTGATGAGCCCGAAATAAGTCCTGGGGTCTCGGAAATTTCTCTCGATAATTTCCGGATGCCCCGTGGGATATGTGAAATTTACGTTAACGTAAGGATACAGCGAGGTCACGTCGACGTAATAGACCGTCTCATCTTGCTCAGCCGTGTACCTCAGACGGGCCGCGCAAGTCCGACCGCCGTATAAAGCGTCGCGAGGTTCGAGGGGCGGCGGTAACCCCCTGCGGGCGAGGAAACACCGAACGCTCTCATCCCTCAGCCTCATTTCAAGCCATTGATGCTCCCAAATTACGTTGAGGGTGACGCCCGGCATAGCCCGCAGAAAGGCAATTTTTTTCTGACACGCTGCGTGGAGCTCTCCAAATGAGGTGTTTGTGAGAGGGTTTATTTCATGCTGTGTAAAACACCTTGCACACCCGTGGTAAAAACATCCGAGAAACTCCCACACTTTTATCCGGCCGTCAATCTGAGCATACCCATCAACATAATAACCTCCTATTTTTTTCTCGCCCCTGTTTAGAGCATGATCGATGATAATGTTTTGCGTCTCAGCAACCCATTCTAACCATTGCACGGCCACGTCCGAATATTTTTTATGCCTCGTTCTATAATTGTCGGCGGAGGGGATCGCCAGCGTTTTTGGAGCAAGAAAGTTAGTTTGGAAGACTTTCATACACGCCGAGGCGATTGTAACGCAGGTAAAAGGATCCACGAGTGTTTCAGCGATGAATTCAGACATAAATTTGGAGCAGGCTGCAGCCAAGATTTTTGTATCGTTATCACAATACATAACGGCCTCGGCTTTAAAATCGAAAATTGCGTTTTTTTTCCGCACGTACCACGCGTTAAATTCCTCTCTTTCTCCCTCTGACATATTTGCGACCCCGTAAGCCGCTGAGTCCGGGTACGGACCGACATAGTTCAGATTTTTTTCTGAACTGAACAGGTGCGGAAAGTAACCTTTGCGGATGATTTCGTCTTTCAGCCGGATCCCCAGGGCTTTAGGCATCTGAGATAAGCGCATTGTAAGGAAAGATAACGAATCTATATATTTCTGTTTAAAGGCGGCGTCTGTCATGAGTAATAGTTTACTCCCGGTCATAATCACAGCGGGGGTTACGCCCTGCTGGACTAAATACTTTAGAAGCAAATAGCCGTCAAAACCTTTTGAGTTGTGAGCGATGAACACGTATTCTTTGAATTTTCTCGTTCTAAAATGTTTAAAGAAGCGGGCTACGCAGTCTGTCCCCCATGCGCTCCAAAAATCACCCGTCTTTGTTACAGCGCTGACGTAAAACGGTACGTGTTCCCCGTTATTATCGACATACGTTTCAAAATCATAAAAAACATATTTCTCTGAATGCGTCTCTTCAGCTTTGAGCGGGGTCATATAGCAGAGGTGACCCTCGCTCGGCTCCTGGAGAGCCTCGCCGCATATATGACACCTCTTCTGCTTACACACGTGCGGAGCGCTGTTTTTAGAAAACGCTATGTAATACTCACGTTTACATCGAGGGCATTTTTTTCTGTTATCACACACATTAACGAACTTACCGGCGGAAGGACGATACTTCGGCTGTTTATGCAGGCTGTAACAGGTGGGAGAGCGACACTCCTTGTTACATTCGCTGCAGAATACAGGGTTATTTTTCTCATAACACTGCGTGGATTCACAAATTTTACAATATGACGGACAATTATGGGAGGCGTGGTTATTGTACCCCTCAAAGCAAAACTTACATACATATTTCACTCCCAAAAATCTCTTTAAATCGATGATTCCGTAAAAATGATTATTAAACAGAAAAACGAAAAGAGTTTTCTGCTGCGCCGGTATTCCTGTCTGGAATTTTGTCAGCTTTCTCTCCCCTTCGGCTCTGAAAAACACCACAATTTTACAACCCAGAGCGTTTTCAAATTTTCCCACCTGCTCTAAAGATACCGGCGTAGCTTCCGTTAATCCGACGCTATTTTGTAACGCCAGCCCGCGCTGCTCCGCCTCGTGCGTACTCAGATGAGGATTCAATAACTGAACGAGGTTTATCGCGAAACATAAACTGTTGTCAGGATTATACACGATATTAAGGCATTTGGATTTTTTCCTCAGAACCTCGTGATGGAGGAGGTCATCTATTCTGCGTTTCCCCGCGCCGTTCTGGTTGCGGATGACTTGAACCACTAATTCCAGAGACTCGTCGGATAAAACGTTGGAATTTGATTGTATCAATCGTTCTAACAGATTTTGGAAGCCCGTCACATCGCCAGCGTCGTTATATGAGCTGATCAAAGCGGCCTCGTTGTAGACTGAGTCCCCACGAATCTCCATTTGGATCAAGTCCCCGGCCCTGGCGTGTGTTAAAGCCTTTTTGACCGAGTTATGAAGAGCCCCAACGACGTTACGGTAAAATTCCGCGTAGTTGGGAATTTCGTCGGCGCGCTGGAAATTGAGAGGCAGCCTGATTTCGATATTGTTAAAAGCAGGTCTCCTGATGACGTTAGCAGCCCCACCGCCCGTCATGGGAGAGTGTCGGCTGGACCCCGGTCGTGCATCATCCCCGTCTTCCATCAAAACAGAGATCGCCGCGTTTATCGGGGTTAAACGAGCTCTGTTTAAAATCTCTTCTCCGCACGCATTGCGCGGGGAGGGACTTCTTAAAGGTGAAAAAGCGCGAGCGTCGTTAGCCGTTTGATTTAATTCATCCACCGCGGATTGGACGTGAGGATTAACTTCACACGCGAGGAGGTTTACGGCGTTATTTAACGGAGTCAGACGTACCTGGTTCAACGCCGCGGGACCGGACTCGTCTGGAGGTGAGGTGTGCGGGGGGTCAGGGGGCTCTTCAGTATCAGACTGGACCGTGGAATTTATAGCGTTAATCGCAGAAATGATGTAGGGGTTAATTTCTTCCGATTCTCGTTCAGCCGCTAAATTGTTAAGAGCCTCATTTAACGGTGTTAAACGAACACGGCTTAAAAGTCTCTCTCCGGACTCGATGTTATTTCGAGGCGGCGAATTTAACGCCTCGGGTAATGGGCCATCTGCTCCAGGAGCGCTCCCTGCTGAGTCGATTATTGAAGCGTTTAAATCCAATACACGTCCGAAGTTATTTTCCCGATGTGAATTCTCTCCTTCCATCTTTTAAAATCTGTAGCAGGAAGAATCTACCTCAAGAAATTCAGTTAATATACCTCTTCAAAATGAATTCTCCCGTTCCATCGGAATAAGAGAAAAAATAAAAAAATAAAAACAGACTACACATTTTCAAGAAAGTTGCGTGATGAGGTTAATCCCAGCTCAGAATATCTTCGAGCCTTGCGTGTCGGTGGAAAATAGACGGTCTCCCTCCACCGCGTGCTGAAAAAAGAGAAAATTGTTAGTTAT